>NW_020191851.1:0-29113 GCF_002263795.3 Bos taurus | reverse complement strand
GTATATAGGATGTGTATGTGTGGTATGTCTGTAGTGTGGTGTGAGTGGGGTGTACAGTGTATATAGGGGTGTCTTTGTGATGTGGTGTGTAGTGTGTCTATAGTGTGGTATGAGTGGTGTATACAGTTATATAGGGCTGTGCGTGTGGTATATCTGTTGTTTGAAGTGAGTGGTATAACAGTGTATATAGGGCTTGCGTGTCTGTAGTATGTGTGTGGTGTGAGTGGTGTGCACAGTGTATATAGGGTGTGTGTGTGTGTATGTCTTTAGTGTGCTGTGAGTGGTGTATACAGGTATATAGGGCTCTGTGTGTGTGTGTAGTATGTCTGTAGTGTGGTGAGTGGGGTGTACAGTGTATATGGGGGTGTGTGTGTGATGGGGTGTGTGTGTAATGTGTCTGTAGTGTGATATGAGTGGTGGCACAGTGTATACAAGGATGTGTGTGTGTGATATGGTGTGTGTGGGTTTGCCACGTGTGCACACATATGTGTAGGGAAGATCCTGGCAGGGTTGGGGTGCAGGACGCTGTCCTCGGAGCGGCACCTGCAGAGCACCCCTCGTCCTGCCCTGCAGAGCTTCTCCTTCCAGCCTCGCTCACAGAGGAGCCCTGGCCTCCTGCAGCCCCTCAGGGGAAGGGGCGAAAGCAGCAGGAAGCCCAACCAGGAGGGCAGCAGTGGGCAGGAGGCTGCCTCTTGCACCCCAGGCCCCTGTGCCTTCTGCTCCTTCCTCGCCCGTGCGGGACGGGCCCGGCGCACCCGGACTGTGGGCGGGCTGGGCCGATGTGCTCGCTGGGACGCGGCCTCCAGGACCTGCAGGGGTCCCTGACTGCCTGACCCCAGCGTGCTGAGGGGCTTCTCGTCCACAGGTGAAGGGCCCCCAGCTGCGCACTGTCCTCTGACTGGCTGGCACAGCCCGGGCGGCTGACCTCCCCCGAGGAGTGGATTCTCTCCCATCATTTCCTGAGTGCGTTGCCCGGCTGGGCATCAGGTGGGAGATTATCTGCCTGCACAGGGGCCCGGGCACTATCAGCGGGGTAGGCTGGCTGCCCGGGCCTCAGCCTGGCTGCCCTTGGAAGAGTTCTGCAGGCAGCGCCGTGGGTTCCAGAGGCAGAGATGATCCTCTTGTATTCCCTGCGGAAGTTCTGGTTCAGGAGCCCATAGACGATGGCGTTCAGGCAGCTGTTGAAATAGGCCAGGAAGTAGCTAGAGACGAACAGCCCCTCTGGCACCCGGGGAGCCACTTCTCGGGGTCAATGGCCACGGCGAGGCCGATGCAGTTCAGCGGCGCCAGCAGATGGCGAAGATCACAAAGACCACAAACATGCTCAGAAAGCTCCGCACGCGACCAGACCATGGGCGTGGCTTGCTCTCCGCCTTGACCTTCCTGCGGGCACGCAGCACCAGCACCCAGATGTGCAGGTAGCAGAAACACACAACAGCCACGGGCAGCAGGAAGTGCACGGCACCACGGCCGCCGTGTATCCGGCGCTGGCCGTCTGCGCGAAGGTGCACGAGTAGACGCGCGGGTCGTACTCCAGGGACCCCACGAAGAAGTTGGGCAGAAGGACCAGCAGGGTGAGCAGCCAGCCGAGGCCAACGTAGACGGCGGCGTGCCGGCGGCGGCAGAGGCGGTGGTAGGTCACGCTGCGGCAGACGTAGCAGTAGCGGTCGACGGCGATGGCGGTGATGTTGAAGACGGAGCCGACCACGCTCAGACCCATCACGAAGGCGCTGGCCTTGCAGTGCACCTCCCCCAGGGCCCAGCCGTCGTGGAAGATGGCCACGAGGCTCAGCGGGTAGGGGTACAAGGCTACGGCCAGGTCAGCGAACGCCAGACTCACCAAGAACAGGTTACCTGGAGCAAGAAACGGGCAGAGAGAGTCAGGCTGAGACCGTGTGGAGGGACTCTCCCAGGACACCGATGTGCCACTGTCACCGTGCATCTGGGGGGCCCCTGCAGAGGCTGCAGTGACCACCTCAGGGGTCCAAAGCACCTGGCTGATGGAAAGGACCCAAAAGGCACAGCAATCAGAAAAGCCAGGTCTGATCCCAAGGGGGTTTGGGAAAAGGGGGCTCAGAGCCACTCAGTTGGGAGTGCCCTCAAGTCAGACCCTCAGGTAAAGCAGATTCTACACCTGTAGCTACAAACAGACCTACAAGGTAGAGAAAGTCCTCCGTGTCCAGACACACATTGTCACCCCACCTCAGAGAAGACTCCTGGGAAGCTGTAAGACCCACAAGCAGGCTTCTTAAAATGCCTGTTTTAGCCTCAGATGCTTGAGGTCACCTCACTCAGAAACGACTGAAAAGACATTTGTTAGTTCCCTGGGAGTTCCCAGGACCCAACTGTTCCTGAGTCAAGAGCTAAGTTAGGATCTGAGGGAAAAGTGTTAGTCACTCGGTTGTGTCCGACTCTCTGCGACCCCACGGACTAGTAGCCTTCCAGGCTCCTCCGTCCATGGAATTCTCCAGGCAAGGATACTGGAGTGGGTTGCCAAGCCTGGATCCAGGGGATTTTCCTGACCCAGGAATCACACCCAGGTCTCCTGCATTACAGGCAGACTCTTTACCATCTGAGCCACCAGAGAAGGGTCTGAAGGAAACAGGGTGTAACTGAATAGAAAGGAGCTCATTTGGACATTTTGGAAGTGCTTTCCAAGCAGTGAGCTTCCCTGTCTCTTGCAACTTTCAAATACAGGTTGGATGGTGGAGGAGAACCCTGTCTTAGGGTAAACTGTGAGATTCCTTCCTATTCTACTGTCTCAGGAATCTGTTTAGTTAGTGGGAGAAAATCCCCCTCAAATTATTTCATGCTGGTACTACAGGCAAGAAATGCACATCTCAGGACCTGCCTGGGATGTGGGGGAATCTCCTGCTTTTTCATTTCTCAGTCTTGTTCTCTATCTCCACTGGTAGATTTCAGCTTCTGATTCCACTGTGCATATATGCATGCTAAGTCGCCCCAGTCGTGTCTGACTCTGTGTGACCCCATGGACTGTATCCCACCAGGCTCCTTTGTCCATGGGATTCTCCAGGCAAGAATTCTGGAATGGGTTGCATGCCCTCCCCAGGGGATCTTCCTGACTCGGGGATTGAACCAGTGTCTCATGTCTGCTGCACTGGCAGGCAGGTTCTTTACATCTAGCAGTGCTTGAGAAGCCCTTCTGACTCTACTACTTAGACCTTACTTGGTCTCAGAGAGTGAGGGGTTACCTCTTTCAAATTTGCTGTCAGATGACTCAGGAATCATTATAGTTGATTTATAATATTGTATTAGTTTCAGGCGTACAACATAGTGATTCAGGATTTTTATAGATTATACTCCATTTAAGGCTATTATACAGTATTGTCTGTATTCCCTGTGCAATTCTTACAGTTTATTTTGCACCTAGTATTTTTCTCTCTGAATCCTTTATTGCTATGCTGCCCTTCCCCCATACCCTCACCCCACGATAACCACGAGTTTGTCTCTGTGCGACCCTGCTTCTTTTTTGTTATAGTCACGATTTGTTCTATTTTTAGATTCCACATAGAAATGGAAACACGCAGTGCTCATTCTCTGTCTGACTTATTCTACCAAGTAGAATGGCATCCAGTTCCATCCAAGTGGTTGCACGTGGCAAAATTTCACTCATTGTTATGGCTGAGTAATATTCCATCATGTATGTGTATACACCACATCTTCTTTATCCAGTCATCTGTTGATTGCCTCCATACCTTGATAACTGTAAATAATGCTGCTATGAACACTGGGGTGCATATGTATTTTTTTGAATTAGTATTTTCTTTTTCTTTCAGACATATAACCAGCAGTGGAATTGATGGATCATATGGACAGTCTATTGAATGTGAGAAAATATTTGCAAATGGTATGTCTGATAAGGGGTTAATATCCAAAATGCAAATAGCTCATAAACTCAATATCAAAAAAACCAAATAACCTGATCAAAAAATGAGCAGAAGACCTATATAGATGTTTTTTCAAGGAAGACACACA
This sequence comes from Bos taurus, assembly GCF_002263795.3. Lineage (NCBI taxonomy): Eukaryota > Metazoa > Chordata > Mammalia > Artiodactyla > Bovidae > Bos > Bos taurus. The sequence goes on along the minus strand of NW_020191851.1, from coordinate 25,117 downwards.
GATGGCCAACAGGCTTATGAAAAGATGCTCAGCATCACTAATAATCAGAGAAATGCAGATCAAAACCACAGGAAGATAGCACCTGACACTGATCAGAATGGCTATGACCAAAAAGAACACAAATAACAAATGTTGGTGAGGATGTAGCGAAAAGGGAACAGAACCTTAAAACACTGTAGGTGGGAATGTAAACTGACGCCGCCACTGTGGAACACAGTATAGAGAGTCCTCAAAAAAAAAAAAATTAACTGTTTTGACATTTTGACATTTGGAAGTGGGTGCTGAAGTTGAAGTGACCTGGGGTAATCTCAGTGCTGTCACTTTTTAACTTGACCAAGTCCCTGAACTTCTTTTCTCTGTGATGATTGCTTTGTCGGTTCTGTTCTTTATTTTTGGAGCCCTCTTTCCCCCTCCTCAGACACACGTGGCATGGCTATTTCTGTGACAAAAATCCCTTCTTTCCACCATGGGGATGCTGGCCTCCGCAGGGCCCACAGCCTCCTGGCGGGGTGGCAAAGGAGCTTCCTGCCCTTGCAAGCACGGGCAGACAAAGGCAGGGGCGGCTGGGAGCAGGTGCGGCTCAGCCCGCTGTTTCTCAGGAAGCAAGTCAAGCTCTGCGGTGTTAACGTGGCCCAGCCTGGAATAACGCCCCAGAGGCGGCAAACAGCTTGTAAGCAGTAGGTAGAACACATTCGGCTCCACGTGGAAAGTGATTCAATTACTCTTCCCCATTACTCTGGCCGTTCCTAAAAGGCTGAAATCAACCAGTTCCTGCTGCAGATCCATCTGCCCAGATGTCCTATCGTCTCCAGACTATTCCAAATTAGAGGAATAAAATTCTTGCCGTGTTTCCCATCTCTAAGAAGCCAGGCCCTGTCTAGATGAGAGTCAAGGGGAGGCTGAGTTCTCCAGACCCATTTTCTACAGACAGGTGAGAAATTGAGCAGGACAGGCAGTGCTGCTCATCACCCGGGCACAGGCCTCTAACGAGCATTTATCTCACAAGCCTTGGCGTTACTTATTTCCATCGGCCTCCATCAGACAGGGCATGTTAGTGGAGACAGACCTTCACAACAGGGTTTTGTATTAATATGGGTGGAAATCCTGCCATTATTCATACACAAAGCACATCCCTCCACATACACAGCCACCACGGTCCCCTCCCTCTCGGCCTACTTTCCCTTTTTCAGGAAATCTAGTCCTCAGTGGGGATGTGTTAATCTGGAAGAGAGCCAGCAGATGTTGAGCTATCTGGTCTTCATCAGAATTCTGCATCCCTCTTTCCTGTGCCCACTCTATTTTCTAAGAAGAATGTGTTGGTTTTAAATTGTATCTGCTCTTTGAGCTAAAAGTAGCAATGCAGAAATAGATAGTCATGGACTCATTTGCTCAACAAATACTGCTGAGTATTTACTGGGTACCGGCTCTGACTGTGGGCTTCCCTGGTGGCTCAGCCAGATGCTCTGACTATGCTGGGGCTGAGGGTAGTGTGGTAAGCAAGAACGATGCATCTTCTCTTACAGACCTCAGGGTCTCATACAGGGGACAATGAAATGAAAGTGAGATGTGAAGGTGATCTAGTGGTTACCATGCAGAGCGGCCAGGTTTGATCCTAGTCAGGGAACTAGATCTTGCATACTGTAAATGTAAAAAATCCTGCATGCAGCAACTAATGAACCCACAAGCCTCAACAAAGACAAGGAGATCAGGCATGCTGCAACTAAGACCCAGTGGAGCCACGTATATTAATGAAATACAGTTTTTAGTGAGATGCTGTGAGTGTTATGATGGGGAAGTTAACACTATCCTCTCTGTAATCCTTTCCAACAAGGTTAAACTTCCCATGCCTTGAGGTCTTCCTCCATCTTCCACTTACTCAAAAACGTGTGCTCTGTCCACTGAGCACCTATCATGCTTGGGTAGGGCACAGTGATGGCTGAAAGACATGCCCCTGCCACTGAGATGCCCACAGTGCTGTTGGGGAAAGAGACACAGAAACTGCCTTTTCGTGTAGGGAGAGCTGGGTGGGAGACCAGCATGAGGGGGTGAGAACACTGGGCAAGAGTCGAGTTATCCTGCGGCTGAGGGCAGTGGGTGGTGGGTGGGGATGAGGCTGATCAAGCACGACCAGCCAAGGGATCAGCCACAAATCACAAAGGCCCTTCTTCTGGGCCTGCCTCCATCCCAGGATGGCTATTTACCTCAAATGGGATCTTGCATGGGAAAGGATTTAAGAAATAATAATAATCTTCAAACAAATGTGAGGTATTCTTATTAGTTATATTCAGGGATAGGCATTTGAAACAACTGAACAGGTAATTTATTAAAAATGTGACTACTTCAAAAATACTAAAACAATGTCCTTTCATATTAACATAAGCTCCTAATTAGGCTTCCCTGGTGGCTCAGTGTTGCAGAATCTGCCTAGCAGTGCAGGCCGCCCAGGTTCGATCCCTGGGCTGGGAAGATTCCCTCAAAGAGGGCATGGCAACCCACTCTAGTATTCTTGCCTGGGAAAATCCCATGGACAGAGGAGCCTGGCAGGCTACAGTCCATGGGGTCGAAAAAAAAGTCAGACACAACTTAGAGACTGAACAACAAAGAGATTTCCTAATTAATCCCCAGATTCTTTGAGGGTGGATATTGTTTTCTTCCCAAATCACAATATTTATGAAAACCCTGGATCGTGTGGGTAAATCATACAAGGCTCAGTTGAAATCTAACATAATTTTAACTTACACTTAGCAAGCAAATAGCGTATGCAAAAATAAGATGGAGATGTTTTAACCACTTAAAAGAATATATTTAAGAGCACAAGCATCAACTTAAATAAGTAACTAAAATGCTTATTGCTTTGCTGTGCTCAGTGGCACAGTCGTGTCTGACTCTTTGTGACCCCATGGACTGTAGCCCACCAGCCTCCTCTGTCCATATAATTCTCCAGGCAAGAATACTGGAGTGGGTTGCCATTTCCTTCTTCAGGGGATCTTCCTAACCCAGGGATCAGGATCAAACCTGTGTCTCCTGCTTTGCAGGTGGATTCTTTACCCCTCGGCCAGCTGGGAAGCTCTATAAGATGCTTACCACAAAATCTTATACCATAACCATCAAAGCATTGCTTGAAAACTCTTATGGAAGCATTTTATTACTTTAATTACACTTAGTTATAACAAAAAGGCTTCCCTGGTGGCTCGGATGGTAAAGAATCTGTCTACAATGTAGGAGACCTGGGTTCAACCCCTGAGTCAGGAAGATCCCCTGGAGAAGGGAATGGCAACCCACTTCAGTCTTCTTGCCTGGAGAATCCCATGGACAGGGGAGTCTGGTGGGCTACAGTCCATGGGGTCACAAAGAGTCGGATGTGACTGAGCCACTAACACACATAACAACAAGAAAACAGTTGGTATAGCACCTTAATGTTTATAATATGCATTCACACTAACTGACTCAATTGTTTTTCACAGGAATCCTTTAAGGCTGATTTTATGATGGATCAGCTGATTCCATTTTACAGATCAAGACATTAGCACCCAGAATATGTGAACAGAGAAAGAGGGGAGGAAAAAAAAAAAAAACAAGAAAAGAAACAAGAGGAAATCAGGAAAAAGAAATGTCAAAGGGATTGAGGGTGTAGAGTTTTTGGTCATCACAAGAGTGAGAAAGTGCCCTCTAGGCTGCCAGCTAGGAGACCAGCAGGGATGTGAGCAAGGGCGAGCCCGGTGAGTGCTGGAGGACACACTTCTGCACTGGAGGCCACCCTCCTAATCTGCTTTGCCTTCAAGAGAAGGAGGGAAATGAACTGGTGCTTGGAAAGGGCTATCCTCTGATAGAGAGACTGTGGAAGATTTTTTTCTTCTTCTCTTTTAAGTGAGAGAGGCTTCTACCTGACACATAATAAGCACATAGCAGTCTTTTTTTCTTAATTTACAATGATGTGCTCATTTGCAACGTTGTGTTGACTTCTGCTGTACAGCAAAGTGATTCAGTTATATACATGTATACACTACTTTTCTTATACTCCTTTTCATTATGGTTTAATTGTACGACATTGAACATAGTTCTCTGTGTTACACAGGAAGGACTTGTTGTTTATCCATTCTATATATAATAGTTTGCATCTGCTAAGCCTACATATAACAATCTTAGCTATTACCTATTATTGGGATTTTTATATTATCACCTGCATTATATCAGTCTTATATTATTATAATTACATAAAATTATGACAACCTGATATTATTATTACAAAGAACAAGAAAGAGGCTCATAATGTTGGACTAGGCTCCCTGGGAGATAAGATGTAAGAATTCCTATAGGATGAGAAAGGTGAAGTTAGGACACTGCTCCTGAAGTGTAAACTCCCTCAGATTCAGGACTTAACACTCTTAAGTTTTCCTCTTTCAGCCTTCAGTATCTTAAACTGTAAGACCTAATGGGTCATCAGTTTTCTGAGTTTTGCAGCATATCATGCTAAATACAGACTCTGAACCTTGTGGGGAGGAAAAAAAGGCAGTCAAACATGAAAATGTTCACACTCAGGGATACTGAAGGCTGAAAGAGGAAAACTTAAGAGTGTTAAGTCCTGAATCTGAGGGAGTTTACACTTCAGGAGCAGTGTCCTAATTCACCTTTCTCATCCTATAGGAATTCTTACATCTTATCTCCCAGGGAGCCTAGTCCAACATTATGAGCCTCTTTCTTGTTTTTGTAATAATAATATCAGGTGTCATAATTTTATGTAATTATAATAATATAAGAGATATAATGCAGGTGATAATAATATAAAATCCCAATAATAGGTAATAGCTAAGATTGTTATATGTAGCTTAGCAGATGCAAACTATTATATATAGAATGGATAAACAACAAGTCCTTCCTGTGTAACACAGAGAAACTTATGTTCAAATGTCGTACAATTAACCATAATGAAAAGGAGTATAAGAAAAGTAGTGTATACATGTATATAACTGAATCACTTTGCTGTACAGCAGAAGTCAACACAACGTTGCAAATGAGCACATCATTGTAAATTAAGAAAAAAGACTGCTATGTGCTTATTATGTGTCAGTAGAAGCCTCTCTCACTTAAAAGAGAAGAAGAAAAAAATCTTCCACAGTCTCTCTTATCAGAGGATAGCCCTTTCCAAGCACCAGTTCATTTCCCTCCTTCTCTTGAAGCAAAGCAGATTAGGAGGGTGGCCTCCAGTGCAGAAGTGTGTCCTCCAGCACTCACCGGGCTCGCCCTTGCTCACATCCCTGCTGGTCTCCTAGCTGGCAGCCTAGAGGGCACTTTCTCACTCTTGTGATGACCAAAAACTCTACACCCTCAATCCCTTTGACATTTCTTTTTCCTGATTTCCTCTTGTTTCTTTTCTTGTTTTTTTTTTCCCTCCCTCTTTCTCTGTTCACATATTCTGGGTGCTAATGTCTTGATCTGTAAAATGGAATCAGCTGATCCATCATAAAATCAGCCTTAAAGGATTCCTGTGAAAAACAATTGAGTCAGTTAGTGTGAATGCATATTATAAACATTAAGGTGCTATTACCAACTGTTTTCTTGTTGTTATGTGTGTTAGTGGCTCAGTCACATCCGACTCTTTGTGACCCCATGGACTGTAGCCCACCAGACTCCCTGTCCATGGGATTCTCCAGGCAAGAAGACTGAAGTGGGTTGCCATTCCTTCTCCAGGGGATCTTCCTGACTCAGGGGTTGAACCCAGGTCTCCTACATTGTAGACAGATTCTTTACCATCCGAGCCACCAGGGAAGCCTTTTTGTTATAACTAAGTGTAATTAAAGTAATAAAATGCTTCCATAAGAGTTTTCAAGCAATGCTTTGATGGTTATGGTATAAGATTTTGTGGTAAGCATCTTATAGAGCTTCCCAGCTGGCCGAGGGGTAAAGAATCCACCTGCAAAGCAGGAGACACAGGTTTGATCCTGATCCCTGGGTTAGGAAGATCCCTGAAGAAGGAAATGGCAACCCACTCCAGTATTCTTGCCTGGAGAATTATATGGACAGAGGAGGCTGGTGGGCTACAGTCCATGGGGTCACAAAGAGTCAGACACGACTGTGCCACTGAGCACAGCAAAGCAATAAGCATTTTAGTTACTTATTTAAGTTGATGCTTGTGCTCTTAAATATATTCTTTTAAGTGGTTAAAACATCTCCATCTTATTTTTGCATACGCTATTTGCTTGCTAAGTGTAAGTTAAAATTATGTTAGATTTCAACTGAGCCTTGTATGATTTACCCACACGATCCAGGGTTTTCATAAATATTGTGATTTGGGAAGAAAACAATATCCACCCTCAAAGAATCTGGGGATTAATTAGGAAATCTCTTTGTTGTTCAGTCTCTAAGTTGTGTCTGACTTTTTTTTCGACCCCATGGACTGTAGCCTGCAGGCTCCTCTGTCCATGGGATTTTCCCAGGCAAGAATACTAGAGTGGGTTGCCATGCCCTCTTTGAGGGAATCTTCCCAGCCCAGGGATCGAACCTGGGCGGCCTGCACTGCTAGGCAGATTCTGCAACACTGAGCCACCAGGGAAGCCTAATTAGGAGCTTATGTTAATATGAAAGGACATTGTTTTAGTATTTTGAAGTAGTCACATTTTTAATAAATTACCTGTTCAGTTGTTTCAAATGCCTATCCCTGAATATAACTAATAAGAATACCTCACATTTGTTTGAAGATTATTATTATTTCTTAAATCCTTTCCCATGCAAGATCCCATTTGAGGTAAATAGCCATCCTGGGATGGAGGCAGGCCCAGAAGAAGGGCCTTTGTGATTTGTGGCTGATCCCTTGGCTGGTCGTGCTTGATCAGCCTCATCCCCACCCACCACCCACTGCCTCAGCCGCAGGATAACTCGACTCTTGCCAGTGTTCTCACCCCCTCATGCTGGTCTCCCACCCAGCTCTCCCTACACGAAAAGGCAGTTTCTGTGTCTCTTTCCCCAACAGCACTGTGGGCATCTCAGTGGCAGGGGCATGTCTTTCAGCCATCACTGTGCCCTACCCAAGCATGATAGGTGCTCAGTGGACAGAGCACACGTTTTTTGAGTAAGTGGAAGATGGAGGAAGACCTCAAGCATGGAAGTTTAACCTTGTTGGAAAGGATTACAGAGAGGATAGTGTTAACTCCCCATCATAACACTCACAGCATCTCACTAAAAACTGTATTTCATTAATATACGTGGCTCCACTGGGTCTTAGTTGCAGCATGCCTGATCTCCTTGTCTTTGTTGAGGCTTGTGGGTTCATTAGTTGCTGCATGCAGGATTTTTTACATTTACAGTATGCAAGATCTAGTTCCCTGACTAGGATCAAACCTGGGCCGCTCTGCATGGTTAACCACTAGATCACCTTCACATCTCACTTTCATTTCATTGTCCCCTGTATTGAGACCCTGAGGGTCTGTAAGAGAAGATGCATCGTTCTTGCTTACCACACTACCCTCAGCCCCAGCATAGTCAGAGCATCTGGCTGAGCCACCAGGGAAGCCCACAGTCAGAGCCGTACCCCAGTAAATACTCAGGCAGTATTTGTTGAGCAAATGAGTCCATGAACTATCTATTTCTGCATTGCTACTTTTAGCTCAAAAGAGCAGATACAATTTAAAACCAACACATTCTTCTTAGAAAATAGAGTGGGCACAGGAAAGAGGGATGCAGAATTCTGATGAAGACCAGATAGCTCAACATCTGCTGGCTCTCTTCCAGATTAACACATCCCCCACTGAGGACTAGATTTCCTGAAAAAGGGAAAGTAGGCCGAGAGGGAGGGGACCGTGTGGCTGTGTATGTGGAGGGATGTGCTTTGTGTATGAATAATGGCAAGGATTTCCACCCATATTAATACAAAACCCTGTTGTGAAGGTCTGTCTCCACTAACATGCCCTGTCTTGATGGAGGCGATGGAAATAAGTAACGCCAAGGCTTGTGAGATAAATGCTCGTTAGAGGCCTGTGCCCGGGTGATGAGCAGCACTGCCTGTCCTGCTCAATTTCTCACCAATGTCTGTAGAAAATGGGTCTGGAGAACTCAGCCTCCCCTTGACTCTCATCTAGACAGGGCCTGGCTTCTTAGAGATGGAAACACGGCAAGAATTTTATTCCTCTAATTTGGAATAGTCTGGAGACGATAGGACATCTGGGCAGATGGATCTGCAGCAGGAAACTGGTTGATTTCAGCCTTTTAGGAACGGCCAGAGTAATGGGGAAGAGTAATTGAATCACTTTCCACGTGGAGCCGAATGTGTTCTACCTACTGCTTACAAGCTGTTTGCCGCCTCTGGGGCGTTATTCCAGGCTGGGCCACGTTAACCACCGCAGAGCTTGACTTGCTTCCTGAGAAACAGCGGGCTGAGCCGCACCTGCTCCCAGCCGCCCCCTGCCTTTGTCTGCCCGTGCTTGCAAGGGCAGGAAGCTCCTTTGCCACCCCGCCAGGAGGCTGTGGGCCCTGCGGAGGGCCAGCATCCCCATGGTGGAAAGAAGGATTTTTGTCACAAAATAGGCCATTGCCACGTGTGTCTGAGGAGGGGGAAAGAGGGCTCCAAAAATAAAGAACAGAACCGACAAAGCAATCATCACAGAGAAAAGAAGTTCAGGGACTTGGTCAAGTTAAAAAGTGACAGCACTGAGATTACCCCAGGTCACTTCAACTTCAGCACCCACTTCCAAATGTCAAAATGTCAAAACAGTTAATTTTTTTTTTTTTTGAGGACTCTCTATTACTGTGTTCCACAGTGCGGCGTCAGTTTACATTCCCACCTACAGTGTTTTAAGGTTCTGTTCCCTTTTCGCTACATCCTCACCAACATTTGTTATTTGTGTTCTTTTTGGTCATAGCCATTCTGATCAGTGTCAGGTGCTATCTTCCTGTGGTTTTGATCTGCATTTCTCTGATTATAGTGATGCTGAGCATCTTTCATAAGCCTGTTGGCCATCTGTGTGTCTTCCTTGAAAAAACATCTATATAGGTCTTCTGCTCATTTTTTGATCAGGTTATTTGGTTTTTTTGATATTGAGTTTATGAGCTATTTGCATTTTGGATATTAAACCCCTTATCAGACATTACCATTTGCAAATATTTTCTCACATTCAATAGACTGTCCATATGATCCATCAATTCCACTGCTGGTTATATGTCTGAAAGAAAAAGAAAATACTAATTCAAAAAAAATACATATGCACCCCAGTGTTCATAGCAGCATTATTTACAGTTTATCAAGGTATGGAGGCAATCAACAGATGACTGGATAAAGAAGATGTGGTGTATACACATACATGATGGAATATTACTCAGCCATAACAATGAGTGAAATTTTGCCACGTGCAACCACTTGGATGGAACTGGATGCCATTCTACTTGGTAGAATAAGTCAGACAGAGAATGAGCACTGCGTGTTTCCATTTCTATGTGGAATCTAAAAAATAGAACAAATCGTGACTATAACAAAAAAGAAGCAGGGTCGCACAGAGACAAACTCGTGGTTATCTGTGGGGTGAGGGTATGGGGAAGGGCAGCATAGCAATAAAGGATTCAGAGAGAAAAATACTAGGTGCAAAATAAACTGTAAGAATTGCACAGGGAATACAGACAATACTGTATAATAGCCTTAAATGGAGTATAATCTATAAAAATCCTGAATCACTATGTTGTACGCCTGAAACTAATACAATATTATAAATCAACTATAATGATTCCTGAGTCATCTGACAGCAAATTTGAAAGAGGTAACCCCTCACTCTCTGAGACCAAGTAAGGTCTAAGTAGTAGAGTCAGAAGGGCTTCTCAAGCACTGCTAGATGTAAAGAACCTGCCTGCCAGTGCAGCAGACATGAGACCACTGGTTCAATCCCCGAGTCAGGAAGATCCCCTGGGGAGGGCATGCAACCCATTCCAGAATTCTTGCCTGGAGAATCCCATGGACAAAGGAGCCTGGTGGGATACAGTCCATGGGGTCACACAGAGTCAGACACGACTGGGGCGACTTAGCATGCATATATGCCACAGTGGAATCAGAAGCTGAAATCTACCAGTGGAGATAGAGAACAAGACTGAGAAATGAAAAAGCAGGAGATTCCCCCACATCCCAGGCAGGTCCTGAGATGTGCATTTCTTGCCTGTAGTACCAGCATGAAATAATTTGAGGGGGATTTTCTCCCACTAACTAAACAGATTCCTGAGACAGTAGAATAGGAAGGAATCTCACAGTTTACCCTAAGACAGGGTTCTCCTCCACCATCCAACCTGTATTTGAAAGTTGCAAGAGACAGGGAAGCTCACTGCTTGGAAAGCACTTCCAAAATGTCCAAATGAGCTCCTTTCTATTCAGTTACACCCTGTTTCCTTCAGACCCTTCTCTGGTGGCTCAGATGGTAAAGAGTCTGCCTGTAATGCAGGAGACCTGGGTGTGATTCCTGGGTCAGGAAAATCCCCTGGATCCAGGCTTGGCAAACCCACTCCAGTATCCTTGCCTGGAGAATTCCATGGACGGAGGAGCCTGGAAGGCTACTAGTCCGTGGGGTCGCAGAGAGTCGGACACAACCGAGTGACTAACACTTTTCCCTCAGATCCTAAACTTAGCTCTTGACTCAGGAACAGTTGGGTCCTGGGAACTCCCAGGGAACTAACAAATGTCTTTTCAGTCGTTTCTGAGTGAGGTGACCTCAAGCATCTGAGGCTAAAACAGGCATTTTAAGAAGCCTGCTTGTGGGTCTTACAGCTTCCCCAGGAGTCTTCTCTGAGGTGGGGTGACAATGTGTGTCTGGACACGGAGGACTTTCTCTACCTTGTAGGTCTGTTTGTAGCTACAGGTGTAGAATCTGCTTTACCTGAGGGTCTGACTTGAGGGCACTCCCAACTGAGTGGCTCTGAGCCCCCTTTTCCCAAACCCCCTTGGGATCAGACCTGGCTTTTCTGATTGCTGTGCCTTTTGGGTCCTTTCCATCAGCCAGGTGCTTTGGACCCCTGAGGTGGTCACTGCAGCCTCTGCAGGGGCCCCCCAGATGCACGGTGACAGTGGCACATCGGTGTCCTGGGAGAGTCCCTCCACACGGTCTCAGCCTGACTCTCTCTGCCCGTTTCTTGCTCCAGGTAACCTGTTCTTGGTGAGTCTGGCGTTCGCTGACCTGGCCGTAGCCTTGTACCCCTACCCGCTGAGCCTCGTGGCCATCTTCCACGACGGCTGGGCCCTGGGGGAGGTGCACTGCAAGGCCAGCGCCTTCGTGATGGGTCTGAGCGTGGTCGGCTCCGTCTTCAACATCACCGCCATCGCCGTCGACCGCTACTGCTACGTCTGCCGCAGCGTGACCTACCACCGCCTCTGCCGCCGCCGGCACCGCCGCCGTCTACGTTGGCCTCGTCTGGCTGCTCACCCTGCTGGTCCTTCTGCCCAACTTCTTCGTGGGGTCCCTGGAGTACGACCCGCGCGTCTACTCGTGCACCTTCGCGCAGACGGCCAGCGCCGGATACACGGCGGCCCGTGGTGCTCGTGCACTTCCTGCTGCCCTGGCTGTTGTGTGTTTCTGCTACCTGCACATCTGGGTGCTGGTGCTGCGTGCCCGCAGGAAGGTCAAGGCGGAGAGCAAGCCACGCCCATGGTCTGGTCGCGTGCGGAGCTTTCTGAGCATGTTTGTGGTCTTTGTGATCTTCGCCATCTGCTGGGCGCCGCTGAACTGCATCGGCCTCGCCGTGGCCATTGACCCCGAAGAAGTGGCTCCCCGGGTGCCAGAGGGGCTGTTCGTCTCTAGCTACTTCCTGGCCTATTTCAACAGCTGCCTGAACGCCATCGTCTATGGGCTCCTGAACCAGAACTTCCGCAGGGAATACAAGAGGATCATCTCTGCCCTCTGGAACCCACGGCGCTGCCTGCAGACTCTTCCCAAGGGCAGCCAGGCTGAGGGCCCGGGCAGCCAGCCTACCCCCGCTGATAGTGCCCGGGCCCCTGTGCAGGCAGATAATCTCCCACCTGATGCCCAGCCGGGCAACGCACTCAGGAAATGATGGGAGAGAATCCACTCCTCGGGGGAGGTCAGCCGCCCGGGCTGTGCCAGCCAGTCAGAGGACAGTGCGCAGCTGGGGGCCCTTCACCTGTGGACGAGAAGCCCTCAGCACGCTGGGGTCAGGCAGTCAGGGACCCCTGCAGGTCCTGGAGGCCGCGTCCCAGCGAGCACATCTGGCCCAGCCCGCCCACAGTCCGGGTGCGCCGGGGCCCGGTCCCGCACGGGCGAGGAAGGAGCAGAAGGCACAGGGGCCTGGGGTGCAAGAGGCAGCCTCCTGCCCACTGCTGCCCTCCTGGTTGGGCTTCCTGCTGCTTTCGCCCCTTCCCCTGAGGGGCTGCAGGAGGCCAGGGCTCCTCTGTGAGCGAGGCTGGAAGGAGAAGCTCTGCAGGGCAGGACGAGGGGTGCTCTGCAGGTGCCGCTCCGAGGACAGCGTCCTGCACCCCAACCCTGCCAGGATCTTCCCTACACATATGTGTGCACACGTGTGCAAACCCACACACACCATATCACACACACACATCCTTGTATACACTGTGCCCACCACTCATATCACACTACAGACACATTACACACACACCCCATCACACACACACCCCCATATACACTGTACACCCCACTCACCACACTACAGACATACTACACACACACACAGAGCCCTATATACCCTGTATACACCACTCACAGCACACTAAAGACATACACACACACACACCCTATATACACTGTGCACACCACTCACACCACACACATACTACAGACACGCAGAGCCCTATATACACTGATATACCACTCACTTCAAACAACAGATATACCACACGCACAGCCCTATATAACTGTATACACCACTCATACCACACTATAGACACACTACACACCACATCACAAAGACACCCCTATATACACTGTACACCCCACTCACACCACACTACAGACATACCACACATACACATCCTATATACACTGTACACACCACTCACACCACACTACAGACATACTACACACACACCACATCAGATACACACACACCCTTGTATATGCTGTGCACACCACTCACACCACACTACAGGCATACCACACACACACCACATCAGATACACACATACCACATCAGATACACACACACCCTTGTATATGCTGTGCACACCACTCACATCACACTACAGACATATTGCACACGCACACGCACACACACCCCTATATACACAGTATACACCACTCACACCACACTACAGGCATACTGCGCACACACACACACACACACACACACCCCTCAGGCGTCTGGACTAGAGCCTACCCAGCTTCCTTTCCTGGTCCCACCCTGTTCAAGCTGTGTGACTTGCTTGTGTGATTGGCAGACCCCTACCCTCTGTCTTCCTCAGTTGCTCCCCTTTAAACAGAGACCGTGCCACCGCCTGCCCCCTCAGGGCTGTGTGAGGAGTTGCTGCGATGGCACGGCCTTAGAGTGAGGGCATGGCTGGCACTCGTCATCATTCCCTCATCATTATTCTACCTACAGAGCATGAAGGGTGACCCGGAAGGAGAGAAGCAGGGACCCGAGAAGACTGGAGTGGACGGAAGGGGACGGGAAGGTGTGTGTGGCAGTGGGGGCCACCTCTGCCCCAGGGCCTTCCTCAGCCTGTGTATTCTCAGGGTTTTTCCCCCGAAACTTAGTTGCATTGGAATTTTATTACTGAACATTTGGTAATCATATTTAAACATCAGACATTTCTAATGTTTAGGGACCTTTAGTCGTCACTGTCGCTGCTAGAGGGCTTCTCAGGTGGTGCTGGTGGTAAAGAACCGGCTGCCAACGCAGGAGACACAGGAGATGTGGGTTTGATCCCTGGGTCGGAAAGATCCGTTGGAGGAGGCATGGCAACCCACTCCAGGATTCTTGTCTGGAGAATCCCGTGGACAGAGGAGCCTGGCTACAGTCCATGGGGTCACAAAGAGTCGGACACGACTGCGCAACCGACACGCTGCCCAGTCACTGGGTCACCTGGAAGCTTGGGGGCTCCAAGTGCTGGGTATGTGTTATCTTATTTAATTGTTAAACTCCTTGAAAAGGTATTACCCATGCTTGTATGAAGAAACTTAAAGAAGGTGTAGAGCCTGGGGCTCTTGTGTGTGTGTGTGTGTGTGTGTGTGTGTGTGTGTGTGACCTGGGAGGTTGTCAAACAGGAGATTTTGACTGTGCAGATATTGGGAAGGGTTCTGGGAATCTGATTCTGACCCTGGTGGTCTTTAACCAGACTGCTCAGAAAGTAGATGTTCCAGGTTTAGTGACTGAAAGGTTGGGATTCAACTGCCCAGTGTGGAAAGTCCCGCCCAGGGAGGCCTTCCCAGTCCAGACCTCAGACAGAGACACACAGGAATTCTAAGGCCTCTCCCGGGCTGCAGCCGCTTTTCCCAGCTCTGGGCAGAGCCTGTGCTGACCAGGCCTGGCCTGTGCTCGCTTCTGCTCCCCTTGCCTCCTGCCCCCAGGCACCAACTACAGGGGTTGGCTAGCCACTCCTGAAGTGAAGACAATGGAGTGTTCCCCACCTTCTCCTCTTATCCTGTATCTTTTTGCTCTGGGTTGAGTGTGTGACACAGCTCTGGCTCAGTAAATACGGTTGAAGGAATAAAAGCTCGCTTCAGTTCGCTGGGCCCACAGATGTCACCTGGCTTGCCAGGGTTCAGTGCTGACAGTCCACTAACTGGGACCTTTTTTTTCCCCACAGGTTTTGGTGATGGTCCAGAAGCTGAAAGAATGGAGGGATATGGGGAAACCCAGGGCATTCAGGCATGTACATACTCATGTGGGATGGCTTCTCGCTGTGGACTCTGATTTTAAATAAAGATCATTATGATTTTGCTGCAATAGTGTGGGAACTTTGTTCACCCTCTGCCTTTTTGATGCTGGACAACCTGGTCAAAGATACCACTTTGATACCTTCATTCCTATCTGTGTTAGTTTGCTGGGGCTGGCATGAGAAGGTACCGCGGAGCAGGTGTCTTAATACCAAGAAAACCCTGGACCTACCTTCAAAATGTTTGAGGCTAGTGTTGAACAGAATCTAAGGAAAGATGCAAAGACTAGACTTGGGTAACTAGAAGTTCGACTGAGCAGGACCACTCCCACACCCACCACCCCCACACATGGCATGTGTGCTAGAAGCCTGACAGAGCAGGTGGGCCCTTTTCTGAGCGTCAATGGTTTTTATCTCTAGCATGCCAAAAATAAAAAACATATGAGACACTCAAAAAGGAAAGGAGTTTCAACCCCTGGACAAAAACAGAGTCATCACAGAAGGAGAACTAGAGATAGTGCAAATGTTGGAACTAGAAAGTAAGGACTTTAAAATAGCTGAAAAACTACAGGTGTTATGTAGAGTTAAGTAAGTCAGAAAGAGAAAAACAAATATATATATATATATTAATGCATAGATGTGGAATCTAGAAAAGTGGTAAAGATGAATTTATTTGCAGAGCAAGAATAGAGACACAGACAAATGTATGGATACCATGTGGGGAAGTGAGGTGTGATGAATTGGGAGATTGGGATCGGCATATATACACCATGTGCGCCCGTGTGTGCTAAGTCGCTTCCGTGGTGTCTGACTCTTTGTGATCCTATGAACTGTAGCCCTCCAGGCTCCTCTGTCCATGGGATTCTCTAGGCGGAGAATGCTGGAGTGGGTTGCCATGTCCTCCTCCAGGGAATCTTCCTGACCCAGGGATCGAACCTGTGTCTCTTATGTCTCCTGAACCGGCAGGCAGGTTCTTTACCACTAGCGCTACCTGGGAAGCCTATATACACTATAGGTTATGTATAAAATAGAAACTATACATACTATGTAAAAATAGAAGGCTAAAGAGCACTGACTGTATAGGACGGGGAACTCTACTTAATGCTCTGTGGTGACCTAAATGGGAAGGAAATCCAAGGAAGAGGAGATTTATGTATATGTGTGGCTGATTCACTTTGTTGTACAGCAGAAATTAACATGACATTGTAAAGCAACTATATCCCAATAAAAAATAAAATAACTGAAAAAACATGGATCAGGATGTGATAGAAAAGGTGGACAATGCATGTGAAAAAGGAATTTTAGCACATAAAATTGTGTTTAAAAATGGGAATGTTGAAATAAAAATGTGATAACAGAGATGAAAAGTTTATTTGAAAGGCTTAACAGGTACCTGGACAGAGTGGAGTAAAAGGAACCAGAACAAAATTGTCACAGGAAAGGGGGTGTGGAGGAAATCTGGAGAAAGACAATTTCCATCTTCGAAGGGTTCTCTTCTAGTGGAGCCACACAGGAAGCAATCGCTCCAGCAGCAAATGATTATGAGACTCGTGAAACGCTGTCTCCCAGGAACTTTGCCTGAACCTAGGTGTTCGGGGTTTTTACTGGAGCTCAGGCATATGGGCACCCTGTGCTTGGCATGGGTCAAAACTCTGGATTCCCCAAAGGGAAGCTGGTGTTCATCACGAGAAACACTATTTGTATAAATAATTTCAGTACAATGAGTCCCCCTTTCTGTTATCAAGTGGTTGAGAAAAATCCAAGTGTCCAGATGAGAGCCAAGGACCAACCTCACAGACCTTTTCAAAGGATGGCGATCTCAGACCCTAGTATATTAACCCTTTTTTACACATTCCTTAATGGTGAATTAGCTACATATGTCTTAAAATCCATGGGTCAAAGAAAATCCAAAGGAAATAAAATAATTTATACTGAATCATTTATGTATAGTAAAGCATCAGAATTTGATTTAGTGCTGTTTTTCGGTGCCATTTATATTTCAGTGGAAGACGTCAGCACTGGGCCCTGCCCGTGACAAGGGCAAAACAACACTCAGTCTAAAAGTGATTTTAAAGATGTCAAAAGTTTTAAGGAGAACAAGTCAAAGGGAATATAAAATCCTTTTTTTTTTTCCCACTTTAGGCAAAAGTCTAAACGTCAGATCTCTGTCAAAGTTCCGAATTGCATTTGGCTTTACAAATCGACTTTTTCTGGTTCTTTTCAAAGTCATTGATTCTTTTGTAGTCTCTTTTGTAATCTTTACACACAATACACACTCAAGGTCCACACATCAAACGTATCAGCTTAGGTGTTCTGGGTTTGTTCTTTCCTGTTGTTAAGCGGTCCTTCTTATCTCTGTCTTTAGTACCCTTTGTTGGTGTGTTGAGATATTCATCTATCTCTTCCCCTTATTATGGCTGAGATGGTCAAGAATCTGCCTGCAATGTTGGGGGACCTAGTTTCAGTCCCTGGGTCAGGAAGGTCCCGCTGGAGAAGGGCACCGCAACCCACTCCAGTATTCTTGCCTGGAGAATCCCCATGGACAGAGGAGCCTGGCGGGCTACAGTCCATGGGGTCACCAAGAGTCGGACTTGACTTAGGGACTAACAGTTTTCACTTTCACTTTTCACTCCCCCTATTATAAATCACCTAGAAATGTGGCCGGCACTTGGGTGCCTATGGATGGGGCGGGGATCCTACCTGAGCAGAACTCAGGCTGGGATGAGCTGCTGGAGGAGAACGGCACAGCAGGAACTGGACCCCCGGCCTCTGGACACGGTCCTTGCTGTGCGTAGCTCCCTTGTATCCAGGAAAGATTGGGCTAAACAGACGAGGATGGATGAGCTGCAACAGTCGTGATGCAAACAAGATAGCATAGGAGGGTGTCTAAACCCTGAGAGAAAAATCACCAGAAGTGCGTGGGAGGAGTCCGACACCTGGGGCCCGCATGCTGGACGGGACATAAAGAAGCCACTGCGGGCCTCCTGGCCTCGTCGTGTCCTCAGCAGGCTGTGGCATCTCAGGACTTGAGCCCAGGTTAGAGGCGTAGAAGCAGACATTTCACTGCTGTCTGAGGGTGCCTCTACTCCTTCTCCTCCTCTCTACGCTGTCACCATAAACAACCCACATCCTATGACAAGGGGCAGCGCTGGCATGGGAGAGAGAGAAGAAGCAAACCGTCCCAGTGACTCCCATTCTGGCTTAGCTCAGATTCCCAGGCTAATTCTCTTCTGTCAGCTTTCAGTCTCTTGAGATGATATCACTTGTGAGTTACCGAACTCTCCAGCTAGAGATAAGGACCAGTTCAGGGGTGTTTATTCATTCTCTCCAAATATTAACTGAGGAATTGATATTAAATGAATATGAAATACAAATTTGGGTAAAGACAAAGGTGAACATTCCTAAGACAAAAGGAAATGATTTGTTCTTTCTCAGTCCATAAGAAAATGCAGACAGACAGTGGGTTGTGCCCTGGAGGCCAAGTGGAATAACTATTTTCTAAGCATATTTGCTTCCAGATCCTTGTTCCTTAAGTGGGGACCACCTCCTATGCCCGTCTGATTGGAGTCCTTTTCAAGAGCCCTTGATGGGTACTGCCTACCCCACTAATTATTCCTGTACCATAGCCAAGGTAATTGTTTAGAACTGGCTGGGCCTAAAGTTGTATTTTAGACCTCAAAAAGGTGACGTCTCCTCTCAGAATTTCAGCCAGGTCTCCCAGATTAGGTTATTGGAATTTAAAATGTAGCCTGGGATTAAATCTCCTTTATTTGGGTGACTCAGAAAAATCTTTACAATTTATTTGTAGGCAACTTTTATTGCCAGTTTCCTTTTTATGTGCATACTCTGTTGACTGCTTTATTTCATTACCAACAAAAATCAATACGCTAGCAGTGTCTATGTGAGTAATTCTGCCTTTTTTAAAGTTTATTTTTGGCTGTGCTGGTCTTCGTTGTTGCAAGGACTTTTCTCTGGTTTGGGGAGCGGGGTCCATTCTCCAGTTGGGGTATGTGGGCTTCTCATTGTGGTGGCCCCTTTTGTTGCAGAACAGGGGCTGTGGGGAAGTCGAGCTTCAGTAGTTGCAACAGGAGGGCTCAGTATCTGTGGCTCCCGGGCTCCAGAGCACAGGCGCAACACTTGCGGTGCCGGGGTTCAGTAGTACACAGCTTGTGGGATCTTCCTGAATCTGGGATGGAACCTGTGTCTCCTGCATTGGCAGGCAGATTCTTTACCACTGAGCCACTAGGAAAGCCCTAGTCTGTGTTTTAAAATCATGAATCTTTTATATTAATGTAGCTTGAAGAGCTATGTAACCTATCGCGTGGTATGAACAACCCCTCCCCCGTGTATACACTTACCACAATAGCCTGGATGTTAACAACCTTCTAAATACTGCTGTGGCTCTAATCTTGCTCTCTTCTCATCTCTCTCCCATAATCCAACCAGAGTGATTTTCCGAAATGTACAACGGTTGTTTGATTCTTCTATGGAAATCACTCTTGGCCTCTCCACGGTTATGAAGGTCACAAGCTCTACATGATTCTTCGCCTCGCCCTTCTCTCCAACTGCCTCACCAGCTGCTCCATCGACTCTTTCTCGCTTAAATGTGCACACCTAGCTGTTTAACTTGTGGAACTGTTTGTAATATTTTGTATGAGAATGTAGCTCACCTCGTTATTTGTAGTACTGAAAAACTGTCTTCAGTTTAAGTATGTATCAACAGAATTATGGCTAAATAGACAACAGTTCATATAAACTATGGAATACTATGCTGCTGTGCAAAGGTGGGTGTGTATATCCACAGGGAATTGTATCTGTTATACCAGTATCAAGCTTAACGAAAAAAACACCAAATTGACGATAATAGTATAGTAGGGTGTCATTTCTCCTTAAATTAAATCTTCTTTGTGTGTGTTCATCTCCTTATAATGTTACAGAAAGTCACCTGTGGGGGCTCTGGATGCTCGCCGCTCAAAAGCCCACAAGCAGGCCAGGTTGGTAGAAAAGAATGTTTGCTTTATTTCAGATGCTTGCAGCTGGGGGGCGGGTGGCAGACATCTGTCCCAAGGCTGACCCCCCACCCCACCCTGACAAGCAGGGGTGAGAGGTTTCGCAGACAGAGTTGGGGGGGGAGGTTACATGCAGAAACAGCACCTCCATCCCTAACAGTCATCTTCAGCTGGCGTCGGTGGTCTGACCAGCATCATCTCACTAATTTAGGTAGAGTTCATCTTCAGTTCCAGGGCACACTTGTTCCCAGTTCTTTGGGGTCCATTCTCAGAATTGTGGCAGCTCAAGTCCTGGGTACAGTCTGATCATCAGGTAGTTAACGTTCCACCTGGTATTTTGGTATCTATAAGACCTCTCACAGGACATGGCTCAGAATATTATCTATAACCCTTGAGAAAGAACTAAAGTCCTTGACTGTGCTTGATGACTGCATTATTATTATTTAGTCTCCTTGGCTGTTTTCCTCTGTGTCCGTATTTCTCACTTCTCTGATCAAGCTTATTCTTTGACTAAAGTTTTCCCCAGGCAAAAGGCATGTGGAGGACACGGTGGGGAGCAAAGACCGTGTGGAGCTTCTCCGTTTCAGTAAGATGTATATACACAGTAGAAGTCTGGAAGTGAATTTTCCAAATTTTCACTGTTGGAAAAAGGGATGGACTGTGGTTGAAGGAGAGAGTCTCTCATTTTTCGCTTTATTTCTTTATTGTTTCTTCTTTCTTGGCTGCACCACATCTTAGCTGTGGCCTGTGGGATCTCTAGTTGCAGCCTGCGGACTCTTAATGGCAGCATGTGGGATCTGGTTTCCTGACCAGGGGTCCAGCAGGGCCCACTGCACTGGGAGCACAGAGTCCCAGCCACTGGGCCACCAGGGAAGCCCTCTTATATTCTTTTTGTTCACAGGAAGATGTCTTATTTTAGTGACAGTTAAAGATTAAAACATGTTTTTAAGTGTAAGTACATCCACTAGGACTCTTGCCATCCGTCATGAGCTCAGTGGGCTGAGGATGGCTTAGCCACAGCAAAAGAGGATGGGAGCAGGGTCTGGATGCGCTCTCTAGGCCTTACCTTTTGGCTAAGGAAGGGCTGGGCTGAGGTGGGGTGTTGTTGCACTGACAGGAGTGGGAAGAAGCTATTAATACATCCAACACCTAGAGTCAGGTATTCAGGGGAGAACGGTGAATGGTGATGATTCTGAGGCGAGCAACCACTGTCCCATGGTCCGCAGAGAGGTACAGGGTATCCTCACCCCCAGGTGGCTGGGCTAGGAGTGGTGGACCGGAATGTGCTTGGCAGCAGGATCAGAGGCTTAACTGCAAGCCTCAGGGGCGAGGGATGGGCCTCAGCCCTTAGGGTGGAGCGAAGTGAGATGACAATAGAAAATGAGAAAGTTTGGAGGACACACAGACTTGAGTCAGGGGGAATGACAGGGCCACAGCCATGGACCTATGAAGGAAGAGACAGACCCAGCTTCAGAACAGAGATGAGTGATCTGCTCACTTACAGCATGGCCACTGAGCAGTGGTGGGGACGGGGGGAGAAGCAAGCCCACACGGTGGGGGGCCGAGTGTGTTGAGCTCTGGATAGGAAGACTGGGGAGACAGATCATGGGCAATGGGAAAGCACTGAGGGCCTTAGCCTCACGGTTGGCTCTTCAAAGAGGCATATCAGAATGTGTTTGATCTTTGCTGTGGCTCTTAAAAAAGGAACCCACAATAATGGTGAAATGCCAGAAACAGTATTGACTCAATGTGAAGGCTGCTACAATTTCTGATAGCATTCCTCAGAATAGACTTCTTATTGTGAGGATCATAAGAATTGAGAGTCTGGTCACGGGTAACACACACTTCCACATTAAGTCCATCCATCTTGACAGCTCTGTTTCCTGAACTTTCCTGAAGCCAGTATCTACTTACGGTTGATGGAGTGGCAGACAAAAGGATGAGACGCCAGTGCTGTTTTAGATTTATGACCTCCTTTTTCACCCAAGGTAAAAACTTCAGCATTTAGAGCACTACATTTTTGTCTGATGCATGGGACTAGATTAAATGTTGAACTAAATGACAGATGAAGGTGGAATTAATTAATGTCAGTTCTCATATAAATTGCTCATGATGAGAAAACAATGAAATTAACGTAAGTAGATGAGATACATCATCATTTCTCTTCATTTAACCAGCATGGAGGTAGACTAGGAGGATGACACATTGCATACATGAGAAAATGGGCAGAGCTGAGTGATAAGTCACATTCATTTCCTTTTCAAAGTAGTCAGGAGTGGTTCTCATGAAGCTTAAATACATATTTAATGTACAAACTAGCTCCATGCTTTCATTTCAAAGAAATCTGGCTTGTTTTACTTGTCAATAATATAACCTTTTGGAGAAGGAAATGGCAACCCACTCCAGTGTTCTTGCCTGGAGAATCCCAGGGACGGGTGAGCCTGGTGGGCTGCCGTCTATGGGGTCACACAGAGTCCGGACACGACTAAAGCGACTTAGCAGCAGCCAGCGGTAGCAATATAACCTTTTTATTTAAGCAATGACTATTTGCAAGGAAAGTTGGGAGAAAGTTTCCATGGCTGAAATAGTAAAGCTAACCCCTTTCTAGTTAAGTCGTGGATAGGATGTGTGCATGCATGCTAAGTCACTTCAGTCGAGTCCGAATCTGCGCGACCCCTTGGACTGTAGCCTGCCAGGCTCCTCTGTCCATGGGATTCTCCAGGCAAGAATACTGGAGTGGGTTGCCGTGCCCCCTCTCCAGGGGATCTTCCTGCCCTAGGATTGAACCTGCAGTTCTATGTCTCCTGCATTGGCAGGCGGGTTCTTTACCACTGTTGCCACCTGGGAAGCCCCCTTGGATCAGATGTATTCCCTTTAAGTGTGGCACACATGGCAGCAGAAAACATTTGGCGTTTTTCCAACTTTGCTTTCAGAAGTCAAACCCAGACCTTTTCCTGGAAGGACGGCGTCAGATCTGACGATGGAGTCTACAGTTCTTTCCCAGTCACTATCTCCTTGGCCTCTGCACAGAACGTGCTGTGTGTGCTTAGTCACTCAGTGGTGTCCAACTCTTTGTGACCCCGTGGACTGTAGCCCGCCAGGCTTCTCTCTGTCCTTGGGGATTCTCCAGGTAGGAATACTGGAGTGGGTTGCCATGCCCTTCTCCAGGGAATCTTCCCAACCCAGAACCCAACATTGCGGGCAGATTCTTTACCATCTGAGCCACCAGGGAAGCCAAAGAATAACAGAGTGGGTAGCCTATCCATCCTCCAGGGGCTCTTCCCAACCCAAGAATCGAACCAGGGTCTCCTGCATTGCAGGCGGATTCTTAACCAGTCGAGCTACCAGGGAAGCCTATACAGAATGGGTACTCAGGGGCAAAGCAGAGGAGGCTCCTGATGCAGAGTGGCTCCAGGGACAGAGTATCACATGTATGAGAGAGGAGAAGTTACCTCAAACTACAAAAACCTAGTGTGCTGTTAATAATGGTGTCACCAACTCATATGCAATTGAAGTATTTTTAATATTCATTAAATAAGTATATATCTTCTAGGCCTGGTGTCGGGTGCTGAGGACATCAAGGTGATTAAGTCAAAGTTCCTGCCTTGGAGAAATCAATAGTCAGGGAGATAGACATCTAACCAAGTAACATGGGAGGTTCAATAACAGAAAGGACAACCAGCCATAGGAGTTACATGCTTGTGGGAATTATAGAGACTGGCAGTGCTCAGAGTAGATAGGTCATAGGTCAGAGGGATCTGGGTGAGAGGCAGAGGAAGGTTCAAAAGTAAAGGCAAAGGCATGGATGCCTGAAATGTGTACTCTGATTTTTTTACTTATCAGGTGGTCAAAGGCTGAAAATGTATGTGATCCCGTGGAGCAGGAAACAAGCCCTGTCATGTGCTGTTGGAGTGTAAACTGGCCTGAGCCCTACTGAGGACAACCTGGCAGATCGCTCGTGATTGCAAATGCAGCTCCATGTAATCTAGCAATTCCTCTTTTAGGAAGTTGTGCTAGAGATACATTCATCCTTGTGTACAACACTAGGTTAATTGTTGCAACATACCTTGGGGTAGTCAAAGATTGGAAACACCTTAAATGTATGTCACAGGGTGCTGGGAGAAGAAACATCAGTGCAATAGTATGGTGCCATAAAAAATGACAAGCCTCCTTGTAATTTGACACGGAACGATCTCCAAGACATTTTACAAAGGAAAAGTACAAGGTACAGGATAGCAGGTAAGGAAGATGACTATTTGTGTGAATAAAGTGGACAGAATAAAATAAAGAATAAATAGAAATAATTGAGAGGGTAACAGGCAGGAAGGCTAGGGGTCTCCAAACTGAGGAAACAGCTACAAGTGTCAGACACTTTTTACCTCTCTGTTAAGCAACAGAAAGAAACAAACAGCAGGTGTCAGATTTTTTTCGCTTCTCTATACAAATTTAAAAGGAGGTTTCTTTTACAATTCTGTGTTGCCATGACGACACCTGGTTCCACCTAAACTTAACTTTTCTCAAACCTTGAGCTAACCAACGCATTTTTCTTCAGTTCAGTTCAGTTCAGTCGTTCAGTCTTGTCCGACTCTTTGCAACTCCATGGACTGCAGCACACCAGGCTTCCTTGTCCATCACCAACTCCCAGAGCTTACTTAAATGTCCATTGAGTCAGTGATGTTATCCAATCATCTCATCCTCTGTTATCCCCTTTTCGTCCTGCCTTCAATTTTTCCCAACATCAGGGTCTTTTCAAATGAGTCAGCTCTTTGCATCAAGTGGCCAAAGTGTTGGAGTTTCAGCTTCAGCATCAGTCTTTCCAATGAACTTTCAGGACTGATTTCCTTTAGGATGGACTGGTTGGATCTCCTTGCAGTCCAAAGGACTCTCAAGAGTCTTCTTCAAGACCACAGTTCAAAGGAGAAATTCTTTGGCACTCAGCTTTCTTTATAGTCCAACTCTCATATCCATTACATGGACTACTGGAAAAACCATAGCTTTGACTAAATGGGACCTTTCTTTGGCAAAAGTAATGTCTCTGCTTTTTAGTATGCTGTCTAGGTTGGTCATAACTTTTCTTCCAATAAGCAAGTGTCTTTTTAATTTCATGACTGCAGTACCATCTGCAGTGATTTTGGAGCCCAGAAAAATAAAGTCTGTCACTGTTTCCATTGTTTCCCCATCTATTTGCCATGAAATGATGGGACCAGATTGCCCATGATCTCTAGTTTTCTGAATATTTGAGTTTTAAACCAACTTTTTCACTCTTCTCTTTTCACTTTCATCAGAGGTCTTTACTCTCTTCTCT
>NW_020191850.1:0-9279 GCF_002263795.3 Bos taurus | reverse complement strand
CCACTTCCTCTGAGGCCCTTCTACCCTCCTGATCTCGACAGGAGGGTCGACTCCCCTGCTTTGTCTGGAAGGGGTTCCCGACCTTCCGTCGCACCTCAGGATGAGGCCGGTCTCACGACGAAATTCCAGACGTGGCCTCGTGGGTGGTTCCACATTCCGAAGGACCCCGATTTCCCGGTCCCCTCTTGATAAGAACCCGATGCCCGGACACCTTTTCGAACTCCACCCTGTGAATGAAGTCAACACGAAGGGGCAGTGACTCCCCGTGCATCGTCCGGAAAACCCCCAGGTTCCAAATACAGCTCGACAAGTGGCCTCGTACCTCGTGAACACCTCGAGAGGCAAGCTGAGTTCATGCCTCATCCCAAGACGAGGCCTGACTCTCCCGTCACAACTCTGCAAGGACCCTGCGATCGAGTTTGAAATGATAGGAACCCTGAGGTTCCTGCCTCAACTGGAAATGTGGCCCTCTTCCAATGCACCAAACCAGTGGAGTCCCGAGAGGCCCCTCCCAGCTCCACAGTTTCCCTGACTTCTCAGAGGCACCATGAGAGCTCCCTGAGGTCACCTGCACAAGTCGAGGGAACCGAGGGTTTCCTGCCTCAACCCGTGAAAGACCTCGAGAGTCCTTCTTCAACACGTCTCGAGGCCTGATTCCCCTACCATGACTCGAGAGCAATGACGCGCTCCCCCTCGCCACTCGCATGGAGACCCGACTTCCCGGGTGCCCCAAGAGAGGCTCACTGAGCTTGGCGTCGTACCTCGTGAGAAACCCCACACTGGGGCCTCAGCTCGAGAAAAACCCAGACACCCCGTCATCCCGAAATGAGGGCCTTCGTTTCCCCCATGGCCTAGAGCGCAATCCCTATTCCTCTCTCCAAACTCCACAGGAGGAGTGGTTCCCTTAGGCCACTCTGTGGGCTCCAACAAATACCCGTCTCTAGTACAGAGGAGAATGGAGGTCTTTGCTTCCACCCGCGACGAGCCTGACTCCCTGGCTGAGTCTGGAATGCAACCCCGAGATCTGTGTCGCCCCTAGCGAGGAACATTGGCTTCTGGACACAAGCCTAGATGAGGTCTATTTGCCCTGCAGTCACTTCGAGAGAAATCCCCAGCTTTCCGTCGCAACTCGAATGGAACATTGGATTTCCCTGGGCCAACACAAGAGGCATCCTGAATTCCCCTTCGTAACTCGAGAATCCCGCCGCAACTCGAGAAAATCCACGTGGTTCCCCCGTCATCGCAAGATGAAGCCCTTTCCCGATACAGTGTCTCAGGAGAAGTCCCACGTTAAGAATTGGAGGTCCAAGCGTGAATTTGCACCCTTGATGCTACCCACAAAGTTCCCCAACATACTGGTCTCCCTCCGAGAGGAACACCGAGGTTTTCCGGCACCACTTCCTCTGAGGCCCTTCTACCCCTCCTGATCTCGACAGGAGGGTCGACTCCCCTGCTTTGTCTGGAAGGGGTTTCCGACCTTCAGTCTCCCTCAGGATGAGGCCGGTCTCAGGACGAAATTCCAGACGTGGCCTCGTGGGTGTTCCACATTCCGAAGGACCCCGATTTCCCCGGTCCCCTCTTGATATGAACCCGATGCCCAGACACCCTTTTGAACTCCACCCTGTGAATGAAGTCAACACGAAGGGGCATGACTCGCCCTGGGCATCGTCCGAAAAAACCCCAGGTTCCAATACAGCTCGACAAGTGGCCTCTCACCCCGTGAGCACCTAGAGAGGCTAGCGGAGTTCCATGCCTCAACCCAAGAGAGCCTGACTGTTCCTGTCCCATGTCTGCAGTACCCTGCGTTCGGAGTCTGAAATCAGAGGAACCCTGAGGTTCCTGCCTCACCTGGAGATGAGGCCCTCTTCCAATGCACCAACCCAGTGGAGTCCCGAGAGACCCCTCCCACCTCCACAGTTTCCCTGACTTCTCAGAGGCACCATGAGAAGCTCCCTAGGTCACCTGCCACAAGTCAGGGAACCCAGGGTTTCCTGCCTCAACCCGAGAAAGACCTCGAGAGTCCTTCTTCAACACGTCTCGAGGCCTGATTCCCCTACCATGACTCGAGAGCAATGACGCGCTCCCCCTCGCCACTCGCCTGGAACCCGACTTCCCGGCGCCCCACAGAGAGGCTCACTGAGCTCGCGTCGACCTCGTGAGAAAACCCACACTGGGGCTCCGCTCGAGAAAAACCCCAGACACCCCGTCATCCGAAATGAGGGCTTCGTTTCCCCATGGCCTAGAGCCAATCCCGAGTCTTCTCCCAAACTCCACAGGAGGCTGATCCCTTAGGCCACTCAGTGGGCTCCAAAAAACCGTCGCGACTCAGAGGAGAAGGAGTCTTGCTTCCACTGGAGAGAGGCCTGACTCCCGGTGAGTCTGGAATGCAACCCCGAGATTCTGTCGCCCCTGCGAGGAACATTGGCTTCTGGACACAAGCCTAGATGAGGTCTATTTGCCCTGCAGTCACTCGAGAGCAATCCCCAGCTTTCCTTCGCAACTCGAACCGAAGATTGCACTTCCCTGGGCCAACACAAGAGGCATCCTGAATTCCCCGTCGTAACTCGAGAATCCCGCCGTAACTCGAGAACAACCACGTGGTTCCCCCGTCATCGCAAGATGAAGCCCTTTCCCGCTACAGCGTCTCAGGAGAAGTCCCGCGTTAAGAATTGGAGGTCCAAACGGTACTTGGCACCCTTGATGCGACCCACAAAGTTCCCCGACATACCGGTCTCCGTCGAAGGGAACACCGAGGTTTTCCGGCACCACTTCCTCTGAGGCCCTTCTACCCTCCTGACCTCGACAGGAGGGTCGACTCCTCTCCTTTGTCTGGAAGGGGTTGCCGACCTTCAGGTCGCACCTCAGTATGAGGCCCCTCTCATGACGAAATTCAAGACCTGGCCTCGTGGGTGGTTCCACATTCCGAAGGACCCCAATGTCCGGTCCCCTCTATATAAGAACCCGAAGCCCGGACACCTCTTCGAACTCAACCCTGTGAATGAAGTCAACACGAAGGGGCAGTGACTCGCCCGTGCATCGTCCGGGAAAAACCCCCAGGTTCCAAATACAGCTCACCCCGTGAACACCTCGAGAGGCAAGTGGAGTTCCATGCCTCCACCCAAGACGAGGCCTGACTCTCCTGTCCCAAACTCTGCAAGGAACCTTGCGATCGGAGTCTGAAATGGAGACGAACCCTGAGGTTCCTGCCTCAACTGCAGATGAGGCCCCTCTTCCAATGCACCAAACCCAGTGGAGTCCCGAGAGGCCCCTCCCATCTCCAGTTTCGCCCGACTTCTCAGAGCCACCATGAGAAGCCCCCTGAGGTCACCTGCAGAAGTCGAGGGAACCCAGGGTTTCCTTGCCTCAACCCGAGGAAGACTCGAGAGACCTTCTTCAACACGTCTCGAGACCCGATTCCCCTACCATGACTCAAGGGCAATGACGCGCTCCCCGTCGCCAACTCGCATGGAGACCCGACTTCCTGGCGCCCCACGAGAGGCTCACTGACCTCGCCGTCGTACCTCGAGAGAAATCGCACACTGGGGACTCCTCTCAAGAAAAACCCCGAGACTCACCCGTAATCTCGAGATGAGGGCCATCATCTCCTGCATGGCCCAGAGACCAATTTCGCGACCCCTCTCCAAACGCCTCAGTAGGGCTTGACTCCCTTTAGTCCACTCAGTGAGCTCCAAGAGAAAACCATCGCGACTCGAGAGCAGACCGGGTTTCTTGGCTTCCACTCGAGATGAATGCCTGTCTCCTTGGGTGAGTCTGGAGATCCCTGTCAACCCTGGAGAGGAACATTGGGCTTCTGGACACAAGCCTAGATGAGGTCTATTTGCCCTGCAGTCACTCGAGAGAAATCCCCAGCTTTCCGTCGCAACTCGAATGGAACATTGGATTTCCCTGGGCCAACACAAGAGGCATCCTGAATTCCCCTTCGTAACTCGAGAATCCCGCCGCAACTCGAGAAAATCCACGTGGTTCCCCCGTCATCGCAAGATGAAGCCCTTTCCCGCTACAGCGTCTCAGGAGAAGTCCCACGTTAAGAATTGGAGGTCCAAGCGTGAATTTGCACCCTTGATGCTACCCACAAAGTTCCCCAACATACCGGTCTCCCTCGAGAGGAACACCGAGGTTTTCCGGCACCACTTCCTCTGAGGCCCTTCTACCCCTCCTGATCTCGACAGGAGGGTCGACTCCCCTGCTTTGTCTGGAAGGGGTTCCCGACCTTCAGTCTCACCTCAGGATGAGGCCGGTCTCAGGACGAAATTCCAGACGTGGCCTCGTGGGTGGTTCCAACATTCCGAAGGACCCCGATTTCCCGGTCCCCTCTTGATAAGAACCCGATGCCCGGACACCTTTTCGAACTCCACCCCTGTGAAATGAAGTCAACACGAAGGGGCAGTGACTCGCCTGGGCATCGTCCGAAAAAACCCCAGGTTCCAAATACAGCTCGACAAGTGGCCTCTCACCCCGTGAGCACCTAGAGAGGCTAGCAGAGTTCCATGCCTCAACCCAAGACCAAGCCTGACTGTTCTGTCCCATGTCTGCAGGTACCCTGCGTTCGGAGTCTGAAATCAGAGGAACCCTGAGGTTCCTGCCTCACCTGGAGATGAGGCCCTCTTCCAATGCACCAGACCCAGTGGAGTCCCGAGAGACCCCTCCCACCTCCACAGTTTCCAATGACTTCTCAGAGGCACCATGAGAAGCTCCCTGAGGTCACCTGCACAAGTCAAGGGAACCGAGGGTTTCCTGCCTCAACCCGAGAAAGACTCGAGAGTCCTTCTTCAACACGTCTCGAGGCCTGATTCCCCTACCATGACTCCGAGAGCAATGACGCGCTCCCCTCGCCACTGCGCCTGGGAGACCCGACTTCCCGGGTGCCCCAAGAGAGGCTCACTGAGCTTGGCGTCGGACCTCGTGAGAAAACCCGACACTGGCGGGCTCCGCTCGAGATAACCCGAAACACCCCGTCATCCCCGAAATGAGGGCCTTCGTTTCCCCCATGGCCTAGAGCACAATGCCCTATTCCTCTCTCCAAACTCCACAGGAGGAGTGGTTCCCTTAGGCCACTCTGTGGGCTCCAATAAATACCCGTCTGTACTACAGAGGAGAATGGAGGTCTTTGCTTCCACCCGCGACGAGGCCTGACTCCCTGCCTGGAGTCTGGAATGCAACCCCGAGATCTGTGTCGCCCCTAGCGAGGAACATTGGCTTCTGGACACAAGCCTAGATGAGGTCTATTTGCCCTGCAGTCACTCGAGAGCAATCCCCAGCTTTCCTTCGCAACTCGAACGAAGATTGCACTTCCCCTGGGCCGACACAAGAGCATCCTGAATTCCCCGTCGTAACTCGAGAATCCCGCCGTAACTCGAGAACAACCACGTGGTTCCCCACGTCATCGCAAGATGAAGCCCTTTCCCGCTACAGCGTCTCAGGAGAGTCCCGCTGTTAAGAATTGGAGGTCCAAACGGTACTTGGCACCCTTGATGCGACCCACAAAGTTCCCCGACATACCGGTCTCCGTCGAAGCGGAACACCGAGGTTTTTCCGGCACCACTTCCCTCTGAGGCCCTTCTACCCTCCTGACCTCGGACAGGAGGGTCGACTCCTCTCCTTTGGCTGGAAGGGGTTGCCGACCTTCAAGGTCGCACCTCAGTATGAGGCCCCTCTCATGACGAAATTCAAGACCTGGCCTCGTGGGTGGTTGCACATTCCGAAGGACCCCAATGTCCCGGTCCCCTCTATATAAGAACCCGAAGCCCGGACACCTCTTCGAACTCAACCCTGTGAATGAAGTCAACACGAAGGGGCAGTGACTCGCCCGTGCATCGTCCGGAAAAACCCCCAGGTTCCAAATACAGCTCACCCCGTGAACACCTCGAGAGGCAAGTGGAGTTCCATGCCTCCACCCAAGACGAGGCCTGACTCTCCTGTCCCAACTCTGCAAGGACCTTGCGATCGGAGTCTGAAATGGAGACGAACCCTGAGGTTCCTGCCTCAACTGCAGATGAGGCCCTCTTCCAATGCACCAAACCCAGTGGAGTCCCGAGAGGCCCCTCCCATCTCCAGTTTCGCCCGACTTCTCAGAGCCACCATGAGAAGCCCCCTGAGGTCACCTGCAGAAGTCGAGGGAACCCAGGGTTCCTGCCTCAACCCGAGGAAGACCTCGAGAGACCTTCTTCAACACGTCTCGAGACCCGATTCCCCTACCATGACTCAAGGGCAATGACGCGCTCCCCGTCGCCACTCGCATGGAGACCCGACTTCCCTGGCGCCCCACGAGAGGCTCACTGACCTCGCCGTCGTACCTCGAGAGAAATCGCACACTGGGGACTCCTCTCAAGAAAAACCCCGAGACTCACCCGTAATCTCGAGATGAGGGCCATCATCTCCTGCATGGCCCAGAGACCAATTTCGCGACCCCTCTCCAAACGCCTCAGTAGGCTTGACTCCCTTTAGTCCACTCAGTGAGCTCCAAGAGAAAACCATCGCGACTCGAGAGCAGACCGGGTTCTTGGCTTCCACTCGAGATGAATGCCTGTCTCCTTGGGTGAGTCTGGAGATCCCTGTCAACCCTGGAGAGGAACATTGGCTTCTGGACACAAGCCTAGATGAGGTCTATTTGCCCTGCAGTCACTCGAGAGAAATCCCCAGCTTTCCGTCGCAACTCGAATGGAACATTGGATTTCCCTGGGCCAACACAAGAGGCATCCTGAATTCCCCTTCGTAACTCGAGAATCCCGCCGCAACTCGAGAAAATCCACGTGGTTCCCCCGTCATCGCAAGATGAAGCCCTTTCCCGCTACAGCGTCTCAGGAGAAGTCCCACGTTAAGAATTGGAGGTCCAAGTGTGAATTTGCACCCTTGATGCTACCCACAAAGTTCCCCAACATACCGGTCTCCTCGAGAGGAACACCGAGGTTTCCGGCACCACTTCCTCTGAGGCCCTTCTACCCCTCCTGATCTCGACAGGAGGGTCGACTCCCCTGCTTTGTCTGGAAGGGGTTCCCGACCTTCAGTCTCACCTCAGGATGAGGCCGGTCTCAGGACGAAATTCCAGACGTGGCCTCGTGGGTGGTTCCACATTCCGAAGGACCCCGATTTCCCGGTCCCCTCTTGATAAGAACCCGATGCCCGGACACCTTTTCGAACTCCCACCCTGTGAATGAAGTCAACACGAAGGGGCAGTGACTCGCCTGGGCATCGTCCGAAAAACCCCCAGGTTCCAAATACAGCTCGACAAGTGGCCTCTCACCCCGTGAGCACCTAGAGAGGCTAGCAGAGTTCCATGCCTCAACCCAAGACCAAGCCTGACTGTTCTGTCCCATGTCTGCAGGTACCCTGCGTTCGGAGTCTGAAATCAGAGGAACCCTGAGGTTCCTGCCTCACCTGGAGATGAGGCCCTCTTCCAATGCACCAGACCCAGTGGAGTCCCGAGAGACCCCTCCCACCTCCACAGTTTCCATGACTTCTCAGAGGCACCATGAGAAGCTCCCTGAGGTCACCTGCACAAGTCAAGGGAACGAGGGTTTCCTGCCTCAACCCGAGAAAGACCTCGAGAGTCCTTCTCAACA
This sequence comes from Bos taurus, assembly GCF_002263795.3. Lineage (NCBI taxonomy): Eukaryota > Metazoa > Chordata > Mammalia > Artiodactyla > Bovidae > Bos > Bos taurus. The sequence continues at coordinate 1,699 of NW_020191850.1, read as the reverse complement.
CGTCTCGAGGCCTGATTCCCCTACCATGACTCGAGAGCAATGACGCGCTCCCCCTCGCCACTCGCCTGGAGACCCGACTTCCCGGGTGCCCCAAGAGAGGCTCACTGAGCTTGGCGTCGGACCTCGTGAGAAACCCGACACTGGGGGCTCCGCTCGAGATAAACCCCGAAACACCCCGTCATCCCGAAATGAGGGCCTTCGTTTCCCCCATGGCCTAGAGCACAATCCCTATTCCTCTCTCCAAACTCCACAGGAGGAGTGGTTCCCTTAGGCCACTCTGTGGGCTCCAATAAATACCCGTCTGTACTACAGAGGAGAATGGAGGTCTTTGCTTCCACCCGCGACGAGGCCTGACTCCCTGGCTGAGTCTGGAATGCAACCCCGAGATCTGTGTCGCCCCTAGCGAGGAACATTGGCTTCTGGACACAAGCCTAGATGAGGTCTATTTGCCCTGCAGTCACTCGAGAGCAATCCCCAGCTTTCCTTCGCAACTCGAACCGAAGATTGCACTTCTCTGGGCCGACACAAGAGGCATCCTGAATTCCCCGTCGTAACTCCAGAATCCCACCGCAACTCGAGAAAAATCACGTTGTTCCCACGTCATCGCAAGATGAAGCCCTTTCCCGCTACAGCGTCTCAGGAGAAGTCCCACGTTAAGAATTGGAGGTCCAAACGTTTCTTGGCACCCTTGATGCGACCCACAAAGTTCCCCGACATACCGGTCTCCCTCGAGAGGAACACCGAGGTTTTCTGGCACCACTTCCTCAGAGCCCCTTCTACCCTCCTGATCTCGACAGGAGGGTCGACTCCCCTGCTTTGTCTGGAAGGGGTTCCCGACCTTCCGGTCGCACCTCAGGATAAGGCCGTTCTCACGACGAAATTCCAGACGTGGCCTCAGTGGGTGGGTTGCCACATTCCGAAGGACCCCCAATGTCCCGGTCCCCTCTATATAAGAACCCGAAGCCCGGACACCTCTTCGAACTCAACCCTGTGAATGAAGTCAACACGAAGGGGCAGTGACTCGCCCGTTGCAATGCGTCCGGAAAAACCCCCAGGTTCCAAAATAGCAGCTCACCCCGTGAACACCTCGAGAGGCAAGTGGAGTTCCACCTCACCCAAGACGAGCCTGACTCTGCCTGTCCCAACTCTGCAAGGACCTTGCGATCGGAGTCTGAAATGGAGACGAACCCTGAGGTTCCTGCCTCAACTGCAGATGAGGCCCTCTTCCAATGCACCAAACCCAGTGGAGTCCCGAGAGGCCCCTCCCATCTCCAGTTTCCCCGACTTCTCAGAGCCACCATGAGAAGCCCCCTGAGGTCACCTGCAGAAGTCGAGGGAACCCAGGGATTCCTGCCTCAACCCGAGGAAGACCTCGAGAGACCTTCTTCAACACGTCTCGAGACCCGATTCCCCTACCATGACTCAAGAGCAATGACGCGCTCCCCCTCGCCACTCGCATGGAGACCCGACTTCCCGGGTGCCCCAAGGAGGCTCACTGAGCTTGGCGTCGGACCTCGTGAGAAACCCCACACTGGGGCCTTCGCTCCAGAAAAAACCCGAGACACCCCGTCATCCCGAAATGAGGGCCTTCGTTTCCCCCCATGGCCTAGAGCGCAATCCCTATTCCTCTCTCCAAAATCCACAGGAGGAGTGGTTCCCTTAGGCCACTCTGTGGGCTCCTACAAATACCCGTCTCTAG
>NW_020191849.1:0-20354 GCF_002263795.3 Bos taurus | reverse complement strand
GATTCAAATTCTTAAATCAATATGTAGTTATTATGATTTTCTATATCATTGTTAGTTTTATATGTCATTTTTAAAGACATTTGTCCTTTACATTAAAATTTAAAAGTTTATCTGCACAATGTTTATTATAGTCTCTTTGTAATGCTTATGGTATCTTTTGTGTTAAAATTAAAGCTGAAGTGTTAGTTCCTCAGTCATGTCCGACTCTTTGTAACCTCATGGACTGTAACCTGTCAAGCTCCTCTGTCCATGGGATTCTCCAGGCAAGAATACTGGTATAGGTTACTATTCCTTTTCCAGGAGATCTTCCCAACCCAGGGATCAAATGTGGATCTCTCCTATTGCAAGCAGATTCTTTACCATCTGAGCCACCAGGGAAGCTCAATCTTTTGTGTTATCCTCTTTTAATTCATGTGAATTGTAAATTTTCTCTTTTTTTTTTTCTTTTGCATTTTGTGGTGATTTCAAAGAACCACGCTTTGTGTTTGTTGATTTTTCTGCTTAGAAGTTAGTTTTCTTTTTCATTCAGGTCTTTTGTCATTTAGTTGCTCAATTGTGCCTGACTTTTTGTGACCTCATGGACTGCAGCACTCAAGGCTTGCCTCTCCTTCAGTATCTCCCAGAGTTTGTTCAAACTCGTGTCCATTGAGTTGATGATGCCATCCAACCATCTCATCCTCAGTCGCTCCCTTCTACTCCTGCCTTCAGTCTTTCCCAGCATCAAGGTATTTCCAATGAGTCAGCACTTCACATCCCAGCGTGGCCAAAGTATTGGAGCTTCAGCATCCAGTCTTTCCAGTGAATAATCACCATTGATTTCCTTTGAGATTGACTGGTTTGATCTCTTTGCTGTACCAGGGACTCTCAAGAGTCTATTTTTTTTCTATTTTCATTCTTCTGTATACTTTAATATGCTGTTTTTTTCTTTTATTTATAAGATGGATTTCAAAACCCTTGATTTTAGCTTTTTTTAAAGACTTTTTTCTTTTTTAAAAATTATTTTAATTTTATTGGAATATGGTTGATTTACCAATGTTGTATTGTTTCAGATGTAGCAGCCAAAGTGATTTAGTTATACATGTAACTATATTCATTCTTTTTTTAGGTTCTTTTCTCATATAGGGTTATCACGAATGTTAAATAGATTTCCCTGTGATATACTTTATAGTGCTCTTTCTTTTTAAGGTGTACCATGATAAATTATAAAATAAGAGGACTGCAGTTCTAAATTTTGTAATATGTTGAACTCTGACAAAAGTGGAAAGGAAACTATTGATCAGATGAGATACACTAAACATGAGGGAAGAGATACACCATGTTTCCCTAAAGCTTCCTATCGTGCTGGTTAGCAAACCGTGAACCAAACCCCACTACTTCACTCTTCAAGTGGAGTTAGCTATGACTCTAAGTTGGGAGTGAATTGAAGGATAATCCAGGTCCCAGAGCTTATGTGCTTGTGAAAAGACCCAAGGCAGTCAAATACAGGGATGAAGAATGTGATTAACATATCCCAAGCCAAAGGCCAGGTTTAGAAAAGCTTAGTCCTTAGGCTTTGTACGTGATGTGTATGCTTGTTAGTCACTCAGTTGTGTACGATTCTTTGCAGCCTCATGGACTAAACTGCCAGCTCCTCTGTCCATGGAATTCTCCAGGCAAGAATAATGGAGTGGTGTGCCATTCTTTTTTCTAGGGGATCTTCCCAGCCCAGGGATTTCTGTGAATTTTTCTGAAATTATGAAAAAATCACCATTTCTCTCAAGTGAAAGATTTTCATCTAAGAATTTTTTATTGATTATGTGGATTCATAGACTTGGATAGAATTTCCCAAATGGTGTAGTCCAAATGGGAAATATATAAAAATAATGAATTCTCCTTATCTGGGGGAATATCAGGACTGGGTCATTTGGCTTTCTGGGTCAAACATACTTCTTTCTATATACCCATCACTGTCTCTGTTCCATAGTCTGACAGAGGTGCAGAAGCAACACATGCCGTGGTGATGTGGGTCCAATCAGATGGGCCTGGAATCCAACCAGGGTGGGGGTAAACTGTGGTGTGTAGCTTGAATTGGGCTTTTTGGCATTTCTGAGAATGTAGGAGAAAGAAATGAGGTTGGCTACAAGGAAGGGATTTATTGTGTGTTTTATTGTACATAGGATCTTTTGTTTCCTTCTTCAGATGTTAACTTCTTGCTTAGATACTATTTTCATCTTTCTAAAAACTTCTATAAAGGGTTTAAGATGGCTGGCAATAAAGATTCCACAAATGTACATAAAATAAAAAGTAAAAGTTCTCAGTCATGTCCAACTCTTGGGACCCCATGGACTGTAGCCTGCCAGGCTCCTCGGTCCCATGGGATTTTCCAGGGCAGGAATACTGGAGTGGGTTTGCCCATCCCTTCTCCAGGGGATCTTCCAAACCCAGGGATCAAACCTGGGTCCTCCTGCATTACAGGCAGATCTTTACCATCTGAGCCACTTGGGAAACCAATATGTTGTGTGTGTGTGTGTGTGTGTGTATATGTATAATAAAGCTGTTAGAGGCACCCTCTTTGAATTGCTTTAGAATTTAGGGCCATGAAATCTGAACCTAACTCCAGAGTTTCTGAGAGCATTAGTAATGGGTCTTCAGTGGGTACTAAGGAATAAAGCATTGGCACAGCTTCCATGGAGCCCTTCATTTTGATCTCACCTCTGCTTCCCAGGCTACGTGCCAGGCTGGGTTAGTCATAAAAGGCCCTCACCTGGAGTGGTTTAGTCACTCAGTCTTGTCTGACTTTTTTTGACCCCATGGACTCTAGCATGCCAGATTCCTCTGTCCATGGGATGTTCCAGGCAAGAATACTGGAGTCAGTTGCCATTTCCTTCTCCAGGGGAACTTCCTGACCCAGGGACCAAACCTGGGTCTCCTGCATAGCAGTCAGATTCTTTAATGACTGATCCACCAGGGAAGCCACCTGGGGAGAGCCAGATTATTGAAACGGATGAATGTTGTTCATCAAATTATGCAAGTCTGCTAAAAACCAGTAATTTGGGTTTTTTTCTTTTAATAATTAACACTTTAGGTGTAGTTTTTTGTTTTTGACAAAAAACAATGGCAAGCCAAGTGACCTAAAGGCTAGACATAGAAGGAGCTGGAAGGACCCCTCCCTATGAACATGAAGGTTGTAGCCTGGTAGGATGCACAGTCAAGCCAGTGGCTGAAAGAAATTGTTTTCTGTAGGTCTAATAGGAGGGCGGTCAGACCAGCCCTACTTTTCTCCACTTATGATTAGCATTATTCCTTCCAGAACTCCATGCTCTTCACTCTGAGTTTCTTTTGATACCACAGCAGAGACAGGGAGAAACAGGAAAGCACATGGGTCTCCATCCAGATCATGCAGTTTGGTTCCCAAGGGCTCCTGGCCACAGAGTCACAGTTCTGGTTGTTTGTTCCTCCTGCCTGCAGCTGTGGCTCTGGGATCCCCTGAGCACAAACTGCTCCTCTCCTTCTCCAGGATAAGCAATACCTTACTGGGAAACTTTAGGACAACCACTTACCCTCCCAACTTCATTATTTCTTATCTGTAAAGAATATCCAGTGTTAACTCAGATGAGCATCTCAACCTTCTCATCCCAGCTCCTTTTTGGTCAAAATTTCCATTAACTGTGATTACTGCCTGCAAATCATTCATGCCATTCTTTATACTTGTTAAATAAGCCTATAAAATCAGTCATAAGTCTTAGAATTGTCTAAAAATATTCAGGTATTCTTCCCTGTGTTTCCCCATCCCCCTGTGCAGATCACCATGGATTTGTATCCACCTGAGATCATAAACTTCAGAGGCCTTGGTCAAAACTGGGTGAATCTGCTAGTCCCTACCACCTCACCCGACTTTCATAGCAGGCAGACACTAAGTGTTGATTGCATTCTTATTGCCTGATACTGTCCCCCAGAGTATCATCATACTTTTCCTGATAAAGATGGATGCTTAAATCAGCATCAACCAATGATTTCATTTTCTATTCTACCTGATATCTTTTTTAGACCTAGATCATTTCCTAAGAGAAAATCATCTCAGGGGATAATGTGATGATTAAGAGAATATTCATGGAACCCAACACAGGGCCTTACACACAGTACACACATTGTAAATGGAATCTGGTGTTGTTATAATAGTTAATCTTTGGAATGGGCATTTTAAATACTTAGTATAATGACAGAAAGATGGTTGTATGTTGGAGGCAAGCTTAAATATGTAATAATGGCTCATGACATGGGGTTCCCAGCTCCGTGACTTAGGCTTTGCAGTTTCCATCAAGTTACTTTTCCTTTCCCTGTGCCTCACTGTCTCCATTTGTAAAATTAGATAATACTGTTACTAGATACGTTACACTGAATTTGTAATTGCTGCTGCTGCTGCTAAGTCGCTGCAGTCGTGTCTGACTCTGTGCAACCCCATAGATGGCAGCCCACCAGGCTCCCCCGTCCCTGGGATTCTCCAGGCAAGAACACTGGAGTGGGTTGCCATTTCCTTCTCCAATGCATGAAAGTGAAAAGTGAAAGTGATTAACCACTTCTTTATCCCTACATGGATAGCTGAAGCAACTGGATTCCTCATCTGTAATGCTTGCTCACTCCTTTCTCTAGTAACACCTGCTGACTCCTGATAGTTTGAGATGCAGCTCCTACTCTCTGAGCCTCAAATAGTCTCATCTGTTAAAAATAATAATTCCTGCCTCAAAGGGCTACTGAGTGTATCACAAGAGCTGATACCTAGAGAGTTCTTATCAGAGTGTTTGGTGCATGCAATAAACATCATGAGGACCACCTATACTTCTATTTCTTTGGAAGGGAAAGCATTCCCTGCTGTTTCAACAAGTTTCAAGGAAAGGAGTTTTATCCTAACAAATCAATAAAATTTATCTTTGAAAAGTATCCTTGACATGAAGGCCTCTGTATTTTCGCTATTTCAGACATTTCTACTTGTGATTGGTGTGGTGGGCGTGATGGTGGCTGCAATTCCTTGGACTGCTATACCTGTGATTCCCCTTGGCATCATTTTCTTTTTTCTTCGGAGATATTTCTTAGAGACATCACGAGATGTGAAACGCCTGGAATGTACAAGTGAGTACCAGGGCTCTCAGGTTGGGATGGCAGTGCAGTCTATCTTCCATTTATGCCTCAATTAACCAGACCCCTGAAACTCTGCAGACTGTTCTATGGGATTTCTCACTGTTAACATTAGGTGATTGAAAGTTATGGCCCCTGAGAGTAGGTTTGGCCCTTAAGGCAAATGGAGCTGGCAGCGGGTCAGCTGCCCTTTGCATTTTTTCCCAAGGAGGATGGATGTGAGCACCATGAGGACAGGAACCATTTCTGTCTTGTTCATGACCTATGTCCTAACACAGAGTATCCACTCTGTTAATACTATTATTGAAAGTATTTAATCATGTTGGAACTAATGTAGAAGGAAAATAGAGAATTGTTCTTCAAAAGAAAGCTGAGCACTGAAGAATTGATGCTTTTGAACCGTGGTGTCGGAGAGAAGACTCTTGAGAGTCCCTTGGACTGCAAAGAAATCTAACCAGGCCATCCTAAAGGAGATAAGTCCTGAGTGTTCATTGGAAGGACTGATGTTGGAGCTGAAACTCCAATACTTTGGCCACCTGATATGAATAGCTGACTCATTTGAAAAGACCCTGATGCTGGGAAAGATTGAAGGCGGGAGGAGAAGGGGATGATAGAGGATGAGATGGTTGGATGGCATCACTGACTCAATGGACATGAGTTTGGGTAAACTCTGGGAATTGGTGATGGGCAGGGAGGCCTGGCGTGCTGTGGTTCATGGAGTCACAAAGAGTCAGACACGACTGAGCGACTGAACTGAACTGAACTGAAAGTTACCAGAAATGACAAGGAAAGGAAAAGATTAGGGAAAGGAAAGGAGACCTCAGGAAATATATGTTAAAAGTGATATATTTGAAAAAAAAATTCTTTCACATGTTCTAGTAAGTTGCAGTTGTTAAAAGTATTGGAAATTGTGTGTTAGTTGCTTAATCATGTCTGACTCTTTGAGACTGCATGGTTTGTAGCCCACCAGGCTCTTCTGTCCACGGAATTCCCCAGGCAAGAATACTGGAGTGGATAGCCATTCCCTTCTCCAGAGGATCTTCCTGGCCCAGGGGTTGAACCCAGCTCTCCTGCATTGCTGGTGGACTCTGATATCTAAGCCACCAGGGGAGCCCTATTGAAAAGATAAGCCCTTTTATTTTCATGTCTGCTCTTTGCCATTTTCAGTATTTGGGGTGATAACCACACTGTTTGAAAGCTGAGTGGGGAAGAATTGATGCTTTTGAACTATGGTGTTGGAGAAGACTCTTGAGAGTCCCTTGGACTGCATGGAGATACAACCAGTCCATCCTAAAGGAGATCAGTCCTGGGTGTTCATTGGTAGGACTGATTTTGAAGCGTTTGAAACTCCAATACTTTGGCCACCTGATGCGGAGAGCTGACTCATTTGAAAAGACCTTGATGCTGGGAAAGATTGAGGGCAGGAGGAGAAGGGGACGACAGAGGATGAGATGGTTGGATGGCATCACCGACTCAATGGACATGGGTTTCGGTGGACTCCGCGAGTTGGTGATGGACAGGGAGGGCTGGCGTGCTGCGGTTCATGGGGTCACACAGAGTCTGACACAACTGAGCGACTGAACTGAATTGAACCACACTGTTTGTGTTCCCCTTTCTCAAAGCTATTCATAGAAATGATGCTGAAAATAATCCCCTAGGAGAACTCAGGAGGGGGATCGGTTCAGTATGTATTTAGTTGATAACTCCATTCACCTTCCTAGTTTTAGAATAATGGGGAACAAAGGCGTCCCTGGTGGTCCTGTGGTTAAGACTCTGTGTTTCCACTGTGGGGGCAACCAGTTTAGTCCTTGTTGGGAAACCACATTCTGCAAGGTGCAGCAAAAAACAGAATAATGGGGAACACATTTTATGATTCATTAGTCTATTCTACAGGTAATCACAGATGATGAAATAATCAAATTTTTCTGTTATTATTGCACACATTTCATCAGTATTAAGACAAAAATAAGGAAAATAGATTGTTATATATTTTTAAAAGTTATAAAAATAACCAAAAAGTAAGGAGAGAATATGTTTGCATCAGAGACCTCAACCGTGAATAATTATTGGAGATTAATACCAACTTAACCTTCTAGAAACCAAGCCAAGAACAGATGCATGTTGAGTCTCATGCTTCTCTGTATCTACTAAGTGGAAAAAAAATCTCAGTTCATCCAGTCAGAGTTTTATTGTGGCATTTGTATGTTTTGTTTTTAATAATAAACACTTGAGGTACTTACCTTTATTTGCAAAAAGAATAGTGATCATCAGTTTCATAAAATCTGTAGAAGACGTTTTCACTCATCAAGAGAAGCAGCTAACCTCCTGTGAGGTCAAGTTTGGCGAGGTGTTTGGATGGATGGGGACCAGTAGAGTCCAGGTGTGTGTGCAGTTCTACCTATATGACTCAGTGGGATGGTAGGACCTGGGGAGGCAGAAAAGGAAGTGATGAGCTCCATCCAGTCTTCTGTGTAGACAGGGTTCAGACGTTTTATGGTTTGAGGCCACTCATGAGATGGAGTCATTCAATAGTCTTGTCGCAAAGCAGGTCTCTGGCACATTGAGAGTGAGATTGTTCCAGAAAAAATATTTGACAGAATTTTTGCATGGGGCAAGGGCTATTTCCCATTCACATGGAAGTGGAGAAATGGGCTCCTTCTGAGGCTTTTGTCAAGAAGCAGTACACGATTTTCTCAGTATTTGATCTGGAGAGTCTGAGAACTTTGGCACCATCACTGTGGATTATTTGGATTTTTTGCACCGAGTAGGCTGAAACAAGTTAAGTTCAGTTCATTTCAGTGGTTCAGACGTGTCCAACTCTTTGCAACCCCATAAATTGCAGCACGACAGGCATCCCTGTCCATCACCAACTCCCGGAGTTCACTCAAACTCACGTCCATCGAGTTGGTGATGCCATCCAGCCATCTCATCCTCTGTCGTCCCCTTCTCCTTCTGCCCCCAATCCCTCCCAGCATCAGAGTCTTTTCCAATGAGTCAACTCTTCGCATGAGGTGGCCAAAGTACTGGAGTTTCAGCTTCAGCATCATTCCCGCCAAAGAAATCCCAGGGCTGATCTCCTTTAGAATGGACTGGTTGGATCTCCTTGCAGTCCAAGGGACTCTCAAGAGTCTTCTCCAACACCACAGTCCAAACACATCAATTCTTTGGTGCTTAGCTTTCTTCACAGTCCAATTCTTACATCCATACATGACTACTGGAAAAACCATAGCCTTGACTAGACGGACCTTTGTTGGCAAAGTAATGTCTCTGTTTTTTAATATGCTATCTAAGTTGGTCATAGCTTTCCTTCCAGGGAGTAAGTGTCTTTTAATTTCATGGCTGCAGTCACCATCTGCAGTGATTTTGGAGCCCCAAAAAATAAAGTCAGCCACTGTTTCCACTGTTTCCCCATCTATTTCCCATGAAGTGATGGGATCAGATGCCATGATCTTCGTTTTCTGAATATTGAGCTTTGAGCCAACTTTTTCACTCTCCTCTTTCACTTTCATCAAGAGGCTTTTTAGTTCCTCTTCACTTTCTGCCATAAGGGTGCTGTCATCTGCATATCTGAGGTTATTGATATTTCTCCCAGCAATCTTGATTCCAGCTTGTGCTTCATCCAGCCCAGCATTTTTCATGATGTACTCTGCATATAAGTTAAATAAGCAGGGTGACAATATACAGCCTTGATGTACTCCTTTTCCTGTTTGGAACCAGTCAGTTGTTCCATGTCCAGTTCTAAGTGCTGCTTCCTGACCTGCATACAGGTTTGTCAAGAGGCAGGTCAGGTGGTCTGGTATTCCTATCTCTTTCAGAATTTTCCACTGTTTATTGTGATCCACAAAATCAAAGGCTTTGGAATATATAGTCAATAAAACAAGTTAGACAATACATTTAATCCAGGTACCCCATCCTGCATACCTCAGATAACCATATGCGGTAGCCAGTTGATTAGAAAGTTTATGTTCTCTATCTAGGTGGTGGTGGTAGTTGTGTTCAGTCCCTCAGTCGTGTCTGACTCTTTGATCCCAGGGGCTACATGCAGCATGCCAGGCTTCTCTGTCCTTCACCATCTCCCAGAGTTTGCTCAAACTCATCATGTCCATTGAGTTGGTGATGCCATCCAACCATCTCATCCTAGGGCTCAGTGGATTGTCACCTGGCCCCTAGCCCATGCTGTCCTCCCCCATCCGCGGGTCTCCCATTCTCTCTGAGCCCCAGTGTCTCACAGAAGGAAGCCTGCTCCTTCCTTCCTTATAGAATTGGGAACACTAAACACAAGAGGAGGTTCTGTGTCTTTACCTATTTGTACCTCAACCCCTCTAAATGTGCAGTGCCCAGATGCATGTTGGTACTGGCTGAACTGTCATCAGACAGGCATTCAGATACTGGACTAAAGAGTGAGAACCTGAAAACAGTTTGGAGTTTCACCCTTGATTCTTTCCCCATAATTTTATAAAATCTCTGAAGCCTCCTGTAAGATGCATTACTAACTTCCCATAAACAACCTAATTGTACTAACAGGTCTTCTCTAGGAGACACACAGGTAACAAAGTGATGTCAGTATTTCCTGCTGATACAGCACAAGTTATCATTCACCCCCAGACAGAGGTCACAGGCTCACTATGTGTCCCTGACAACAGCAAGTTACAGCCTCATTCATTGGAGGAAGGAAAACCCCACCAGAAGTGTCCTCCCTGCTTGGCAGCCTGCAGCCCACCTGTTCCCTGATGTGCAGGAGCCTGACCTTGGTGCTTTGTGGTCAGTGTGCTCTTAGAAAAGAAGGCAGAAATGAATGGTCAGTCATGTGACACCGGCCCAAACCCACATGTAGTCCACTCAAAAGAGAATGGCCACTAAGGGCCACTGTCAGATTCTAAAGATTGATGTGAGTGTCACACACCGCAGTGACCTCAGAACACCAGGACAGGTATCTAGAAGGCATAATAAAATGTCCATCAGGTTCCTGGAATGGAAGTCAAGACTGTTCAAAGGCTCCTCATCTGCCAGGTCCCTGTGGCACAAGGGGTGGTGCAGCACCGGGTGATCCGTGCCGCACAGAGGTTTCTGGCGCAGGTGCAGGGAGAGGCCCAGGACAGGGGAGGCAGCAGACTGTCCACTCCCCTTACTCATCTCACCCTGTCCTGTGTCTGGCTCTGGTACAGGATGGGGGATGTACTGACTCTATCCCAGCCCTTAGGTTACTCATCTAAGGAGGAGACGGCCCACAGGTTACTCAACAAAATTCCAGTGTGGTGAGGACTCTAATTAGGAATTAAATTTTAAAAGGCTACTGATTCAAAAATTAGTGAACAGTAATTACTCACCCATGATAAAGAATGGAATATTAGCATTTGCAGCAGCATCGATGGACTTGGGAATATTATTATTAGTAAAGTCAGTCAGAGGAAGATAAATACGATACCACTTATATATGGAATCTAAAAACAATACAAATGAATCTGTACCCAAAATAGAAATAGACTCAGAGACATAGAAAACAAACTTACAGTTGGCAAAGGGGATTGGGAGAGAGGGAAGAACAAGTTAGAAGTATGGGATTAATAGACATACTGCTATTAATGTGTCAGATAGACAACAACAATGAATTACTGCAAAGCACAGGGAATTTTATTCAGTATCTTGTATTAACCTGTAATGAAATAAAATCTGAAAAAAATAACTGAATGACTATACTATATACCTTAAACTAGAATATTATTATAAATCAACTGTACTTCAATATATTTTTTAAAAATTGTCAACAATTTCTACCTGATGAGATGCCAGAAGAATTTGGAGGGAGGCGTGTGTGAGAGGATCTTGATGAAAGAACAATAATTTCTTTATCTAAATCTAGCTGTGGTTTGAACTTGATCAAAGATAGTTTCAAGGAGAAGCTTTCATTCCCAGGTCATTAAAGTGAAGCTTGGTGTGAGCAGGACTTTGAGGGTCACATGGAGGATTCTCTTTGGCGGGATGTGTGACCACAGAGCCCGGGAGGCAGTGGTTTCCTTGCATCCAGCCTTCTTGACTTTCTCTACTGTGTGTCTGTCTCTGTTTCCCCAGCACGGAGCCCGGTATTTTCCCACTTAGCATCTTCTCTCCGGGGACTCTGGACCATCCGGGCTTACAAAGCTGAACAGAAGTTTCAGGAACTGTTTGATGCACACCAGGATTTGCACTCAGGTCTGTAAGTTTCTGGAGATGATTTCAAAGGATGGATGGTGCTCCCTTCTGAGGCTGACCTCCCTCTCAGGTGGCCTGGCTGCCCACACCTCTCTCTGTGTCACTCCTCATCCCCCTCTGCACACCTGCCTCCCCCACCCCTTCCTCTCAGCATCCCCTCAGTGCTCCCTTCTTCCCTGTCATTCCCTGCTTTTCTCCCCTGACTGGCTCGCATTGTCCTTGCATCACTGTGCCCTGTAGACTTCTGTCTCTTTAGGGTAAGAGTCAGCAAACTTCTTTTTTGTGAAGATCCAGATAGAAAATATTGTAGGCTTGTGTGCTGTACTGTGTCTGTTGCAACTACTCACCTTTGCTGTTGTAGCACAAAGACAGGCAAAGATAATACATCAGAAAATGGCGGTTTCTGTGTTCCAATAAAAGTTTATTTACAGAACCAGGTGGTGGCTGTTCTCACCCTCCAGACTGCGGTTTGCTGACTTTTCAGAGCGTGGAGGGTGGCACATGTGATTGAGGAAATAATTTCCTGATTTGCCACCCACTTGATTATGTTTTTAATCAGTGAAATTTTTCCCTAGGTAGAAAATTCAGAATTTCCTCCAAGTCTATAAAATCCAAGCCAAACTTTCTGATAATTATTGTATTTTGAAGATAAAAATGGCATTTTGAAAGTCACATGCAGATCCTGTTAGCTGATGGTCATATAGACACTGGATCCTAAGAATAAACACTGCAGGGCCCTGTGGTGAGGGCAGAAGGTGCTGGAAACAGTGTGAGCTGTGCTCTCTGCTGTGTGAGAGCTGGGAGCAGTCGACCCTGTGAGAGGATGATCTTCACGCTGAGGCCCAGCACTGCAGGAAATGCACAGATGAGACGATTCCCCATCTTCCTTCTTCTGATCTTATTTCTGTTGATAACCTGTGGGTTGAAGTTTTCAATTCATGCTTCCTGGACTGATTTCTGTGTGTCTCATACATTGTCTTGTGTTAGAACCTAGTTTTTCTAGAATCTTCAGGTTTCCTTGGGTATGTTAACTTTGCTGTCCTACCTGTTGTAAAATCTTCTGTAGCTCAACTGAGAAAATATTCTCCCTCATGAGAAGCAGCTAACATAGTTTTGTATTACACTTATTATGGTTCACAAATCCAGAGGCTTGGTTCCTGCTTTTTGACGACGTCCCGATGGCTCGCTGTGTATCTAGATGTCATCTGTGCCATCTTTGTCACTGCTGTTGCTTTTGGGGCCCTGATTCTGGTAGAATGTAAGTACAGATGTGAATATTTGTGGTATGTTTACACTTTTTAGCTTTTTTTGTAGTTATTAAACTCTAATCATCATGTCTAATATATACTCTTTGGTTCTAATGAATTGTATTAAAGTGTCTGCAGTACGTGACTCCACAGTGTGGTCCATGAGAAGTTGTTTGTGTCTTAATGAGAACTTTTATCTTTTTTTTAATTTACTTATTTATTTACAGTAGGTCTTTTTGAGGCCATTAAAAAAATGATTGGCATATGGTTGATTTACAATGTGTTAGCTTCAGGTGTATGGCCAAGTGACTCTGTTATACATATATCCACTTTTTAAAGATTCTTTTTCCATACCCCATGAACATTGGGGTGAATGTATATTTTTTTTTTAGTAATTTGCATTTTGATTAATACTTCAAATGAACTGTCTTTTAGAAAAGAATTTCTATTTTTCACTTTCAGAGTCCTTAGGAGCAAAGTCCAGGTATGACGTGCCTGCTCCAGCAGACCTTTGGTGCCTTGGGCCCCTGCTTTGGCTCGCTCAGGACATTCTTTCATTTTTATTTTAAGTTTTATTGGGGTATAGTTCATTTACACTGTTGTCTTAGTTTCCGATGTACAGCAAAGTCAATCTGCTGTACATATACATATATCCACTCTTTTTTAGGTTCTTTCTTATGTAGGCCATTACCGAGTTCTCTGTACTGTACAGTAGTTTCTTATTAGTTATCTATTTTAATATTTTATATATAGTTGTATGTGTCAATCCCAGTCTTCCAATTTATCCCTCCCCTCACTTATCCCCTGTTAACCATAAGTTTATTTTCTACATCTATTACACTACTTCTGTTTTGTAGATAAGTTCATTTGTAGCCTTTTGTTATATTCCATATATAAGCAATGTCATATTCTCTGTTTCTCTGTCTGACTTACTTCACTCAGTATGAAAATCTCTAGGTCCAGCCATGTTGCTGCAAATGGTATTATTTCACTCTTTTTTATGGCTGAGTAATATTACACTATATGTATAATAGCGCATCTTCCTTATCCATTACTCTGTTAATGGACATTTAGGTTGCTTCTATGTTCTGGCTATTGTAAAGAGTGCTACAGTGATCATAAGGGTGGATGTATCTTTTAGAAGTATGGTTTTCTCTGGATATATGCCCAGGAGTGGGATTGCTGGATCATATGGTAGCTCTCTTTTTAGTTTTTAAAGGAACCTCCATATTTTATCCATAGTGGCTTTACCAGTTTACATTCCCACCAACAGTGATGGAGGGTTCCCTTTTCTCCACATCCTCTCCAGTATTTATTGTTTTGATGATGGTCATTCTGACTGTGGTAAGTTGAAACCTCACTGTAGTTTTTTGCATTTTTTTCATTTTTTTTCACTGTAGTTTTGATATACATTTTTCTAACGATTAGAGATGTTGACCATCTTTTCATGCTTTTTTTTTTTTTTTGGCCATCTGTGTTTCTTCTTTGGAGACCATCTCTTTTAATCTTCTGCCCATTTTTTGGATTTTTTGTTTATTTATTTATTTTTATATTGAACTGCATAAGCTGTTTGTATATTTTGGAGAGTCATCCCTTGTAAGTCACTTTGTTTGCAAATATTTCTCCCCATTCTGAAGACTGTCTTTGGTATTTTTTATGGTTTTCTTTGCTATGCAAAAGCTTTTAAGATTAATTGGGTCCCATTTGTTTATGTTTTATTTTATTTTCATTACTCTAGGAGGTGCTGCAATTTATGTCAGAGAGAGTTCTCCCTATGTTTTCATCTAAAAGTTTTGTAGTGTCTGGTCTTACATTTACATCTGTAATCCATTTTGAGTTTATTTTTCTGTATGATGTTAGGAAAAGTTCTAATTTTATTCTTTTTACATGTAGCTGTCCAGTTTTCCCAGCACCAATTATTGAAGAAACAGTCTTTTCTCCGTTGTATATTCTTGCTTACTTTGTCATAAGTGATCATAGGTGCCTGGGGGTTATCTCCGGACTTTCTGTCCTGTTCTGTTGATCTGTATTTCTGATTTTGGTGCCACATAGCATTTGGTGCCACTTTCTGTTACTGTAGCTTTGTAATATAGTGTAAAGACAGGGGGCATGATTCTTCCTAGCTTCATTTTTCTTCTTTCTCAAGATTACATTGGCTATTTATGGTATTTTTGTGTTTCCATTCAAATGTAAACTTTTTTGTTCTAATTCTATGAAAAATGCCATTGGTAATTGAATAGGGATTGCATTGAATCTGTAGATTGCTTAAGTAGGTTGTTTGTTTGTTTGTTTACAGTAGGTCATCGAGGAGATCTTTTTTCTTTTTATCTTTCTTTGAATGGGTTGAGGTCTACATAACTGTAGCAGGATGACCTTCTGAACATCCCAGGTAGTGTCCTGTAGTTGGATACAGAGAACCAAGTTTACTATTCAGCTTTCTGTACAGCTTAGAAAAGGCTGAGGAACCAGAGATCAAATTGCCAACATCCGCTGGATCATGGAAAAAGGAAGAGAGTTCCAGAAAAACATCTTTTTCTGCTTTATTGACTATGCCAAAGCCTTTGACTATGTGGATCACAATAAACTGTGGAAAATTCTTCAAGACATGGGAATACCAGGCCACCTGACCTGCCTCTTGAGAAACCTATATGCAGGTCAGGAAGCAACAATTAGAACTGGACATGGAACAACAGACTGGCTCCAAATAGGAAAAGGAATACATCAAGGCTGTATATTGTCACCCTGTTTATTTAACTTATATGCAGAGTACATCATGAGAAACGCTGGGCTGGAAGAAGCAGAAGCTGGAATCAAGATTGCCAGGAGAAATATCAATAACCTCAGATATGCAGATGACCCACCCTTATGGCAGAAAGTGGAAGAGGAACTAAAAACCTCTTGCTGAAAGTGAAAGTGGAGAGTGAAAAAGTTGACTTAAAGCTCAACATTCAGAAAACAAAGATCATGGCATCTGGTCCCATCACTTCATGGGAAATAGATGGGGAAACAGTGGAAACAGTGTCAGACTTTATTTTTGGGGGGTCCAAAATCACTGCAGATGGTGATTGCAGACATGAAATTAAAAGACGCTTAATCCTTGGAAGGAAAGTTATGACCAACCTAGATAGCATATTGAAAAGCAGAGACATTACTTTGCCAACAAAGGTCTGCTAGTCAAGGCTATGGTTTTTTCCTTTGGTCATGTATGGATGTGAAAGTTGGACTGTGAAGAAAGCTGAGTGCTGAAGAATTGATATGTTTGAACTGTGGTGTTGGGAAGACTCTTGAGAGTCCCTTGGACTGCAAGAGAATCCAACCAGTCCATTCTAAAGGAGATCAGCCCTGGGTGTTCTTTGGAAGGAGTGATGCTAAAGCTGAAACTCCAGTACTTTGGCCACCTTCATGTGAAGAGTTGACTCATTGGAAAAGACTCTGATGCTGGGAGGGATTGGAGGCAGGAGGAGAAGGGGACGACAGAGGAGGAGATGGCTGGATGGCATCACGGACTCGATGGACATGAGTTTGAGTGAACTCCAGGAGTTCGTTATGGACAGAGAGGCCTAGGCATGCTGCAAATTCATGGGGTCACAAAGAGTCAGACAGGACTGAGCAACTGAACTGAACTGACAGTTTAGGTTATAGGTTTTAGCTTTAGGGCTCCTTGGATCTCTTGGTTGTAGGGGTCCAGTGTAATGGTGTTAGAAAGAGTCTCTGTAGCAAAAACAACATCCTCACTGCTGTGTGGGTCACAGATGAGGAGTTGTTGGAATGTGTGTCATGAATTCACCATCCCTCTCTATTCCATAGCAAGAACCCTGAATCATAGTCTTTAATGCAAAAATGAGAGTAATTTTTTAGATTTAAAAGCATTGCCTTGTGTTGCAAAACCCATTGCCTTGTTTTTGTGATTTCAATTGCAGCTACACTGGACATAGAAAGTGAAATTACATAATGATAATTGAAGCATAAGGATAAAAATCTGAGCAATGACATCCTCACCTATATTATTCTGTCAAGTGTATCTCAATCCAGGTGGGATTAATATGATAAATAATGAAAATGGTAAGGATCTAAGAGAAGCAGAAGAGATTAGGAAGAGATTGCATAAATACACAGAAGAACTGTACAGAAAATATCTTAATGACCTGGATAACCATGATGATGTGGTCACTCACCTAAGCCAGACATCCTGGAATGTGAAGTCAAGTGGACCTTAACTTCAAAGCATTACTACAAACAAAGATAGTGAAGGTAATGGAATTCCAGCTGAGCAATTTAAACTCCTAAAAGATGATTCTGTTGAAGTGCGGCACTTAATATACCACCAAATTTGGAAAATTCAACAGTGGCCACAGGATTGGAAAAGGTCAGTTTACATTCCAATCCCAAAGAAAGGCAATTCCAGAGAATGTTCAAACTATCATACAATTGCACTCATTTTGCATGCTAGTAAGGTTATCACTGACTCAGTGGACATGAGTCTGAGTGAACTCCAGGAGTTGGTATGGACAGGGAGGCCTAGCGTGCTGCGATTCATGGGGTCGCAAAGGGTTGGACACGACTGAGTGACTGAACTGAACTGAACTCAAGGTTATATTAAAATCCCTTCAAACAAGACTTCAGCAGTACATGAATCTGGAACTTCCAGCTATACATGCTGGATTTACGAAAGGCAGAGGAACCAGAGATCAAATTGCCAGTATTCACTGGATCATAGAGAAAGCAAGGAATTCCAGAAAAAACATCGGCTTCATTGACTATGTGAAAGGCTTTGACTGTGTAGATCCCAACAAACTGTGAAAAATTCTGAAAAGAGATAGGAATACCAGACCATCTTATATGTCTCCTGAGAAACCTGTATGAAAGTCAAGAAGAAACAGTTAGAACTGGATGAGGAACAATGGACTGCTTCAAAACTGGAGAAGGAGAATGACAAGGCTGTATATTGTCACTATGTTTATTTAACTTATATGCAGAATACATGATGCAAAATGCTGGGCTGGATGAAGCACAAGCTGGAATCAAGATTTCTGGAGAAATATCAATAACCACAGATATGCAGATGATATCACTCTAATGACAGAAAGTGAGGAGCCTCTTGATGAAAGTAACAGAGCAGAGTGAAAAAGCTGGCTTAAAACTCAGCATTCAAAAAACTAAGATCATGATATCCGGTCCCATCTGGGGAAAAATTAAAAACCAGTGACATATTTTATTTTCTTGGATTCCAAAAATCTCTTCAAACTGTGACTGCAGCCATGAATGAAAAGATGTTTGCTTCTTGGAAGGGAAAGCTATGACAAATCTAGACAGAATATTACAAAGCAGAGATGTCACTTTGAGAACAAAGATCCACATAGTGAAGGTATATTTTTTCCAGTAGTCATGTAAGAGTTGTCAACAGATGTAAGAGTTGGGCCATTAAAAAAGGCTGAGGGCCAAAAAATTTGATGCTTTCAAGTTGTGGTTTTGGAGAAGACTCATGAGAGTCCTTTGGACTGTAAGGAGATCAAACCAGTCAATCCTAAAGGAAATCAACCCTGAATATTCACCAGAAGGACTGATGCTGAAGCTGAAGCTCTGATACTTTGACCCCCAGATGAGAAGCACTGACTCATTAGAGAAGACCCTGATACTGGGAAAGATTGAAGGCAGGAGAAGAAGGGGAGTGGCAGAGGATGAGATGGTTGGATGGCATCACCAACTCGATGGACATGAGTTTGAGCAAACTCCAGGAGATAATGAAGGACAGGAAGCCTGGTGTGCTGCAGTCCATGGAGACACAGAATCAGACATGACTTAGTGACTGAACAACTTTGTTCAGTTCAATTGCTCAGTCGTGTCTGACTCTTTGTGACCCCATGGACTGCAGCACGCCGGGCCTCCCTGTCCATTGCCAACTCCCTGAGTTTTCTCAAACTCATGTCCATTGAGTTGGTGATGCCATCCAACTATTTCATCCTCTGTAATCTAACAACTTTGTTAGTTCTTTCTAAATTCATAATATTTTTTAAAAATTACTTATTTATTTGGCTGTACTGGGTCTTAGTTGGGGCATGCAGGATCTTCAGTCTTAGTTGTAATAGGCAGGACTTTAGTTGCAGCATGTGAACTCTTAGTTGTGGCATATGTAGTCCATCTAGTTCCCTGACCAGGGATCGAACCTGGACCCCCTGCATTGGGAGCTCGGAGTCTTAGCTATTGGACCACCAGGAAAGTCCCTCATAGTGTTTTTGTTTTTTTTTTTTTTTTTAAACTATTATTGTCTCATACAACAGAAGTAATATTATGAGTAATACTATCATTACATACAAATGATTTAAATATTATAAAGGAGTCTTCTCGCTACTATTTATAAAATAGCTAACTAAAAAAGACCTACTGTATAGCACAGGGAACTCTATTTAATACTCTGTAATGATGTATGTGGAAAAATAATTTTAAAAGAGCAGATTACATATATGTCTGGCTAATTCACTTTACTGTACACCTGAAACTAACACAACTTTGTAAATCAACTATACTCCAATGAAAATCATAAAAATAAAGGAGTCTTCTTTGTAGAGTGACAGAAGGACCTGTGAGGGGTTGAGAAGTAGACTGACTTTCTTCTTCTTCTTCCTCATTTAGCTTTGGATGCTGGGCATGTTGGTCTCGTCCTGTCACTAACCATCACACTTACCAGTATCTTCCAGTGGTGCGTCAGGCAAAGTGTGGAAGTTGAGAACATGGTGATGTTTATTTTTCTGTTCTTAGCCTTTTCAGGTCTCCTTGCTGTTATATGACATAAAAGCAATTCTTATGTAAAATAATGAAACTTATTTTTACATCATTTTACAAAGTTTTTTACATTCTCCTCCATCTTCTTAAGGGCTTCCCTGGTGGCTCACATGGTAAAGAATCCTCCTGCAATGCAGGAGACACAGGAGACTCAGGTTCGATCCCTCTGGGAAGATCCCATGGTAAAGGGAACGGCTACTCCAGTATTCTTGCCTGGAGAATCCCCATGGACAGAGGAGCCTGGAAGGCTACAGTTCATGGGGTTGCAAAGAGTTGGGCATGACTGAACAAGTTTCACTTTAACTTTCCATGTGCTTAAAGTTAATGTAAAATAAAATATACACATATTTTTCTCAGTCATGTGTATGCCATGTCAGAAGGTTTTGTATTCATCACAAACTGTCTTCAAATACAATAAATGTCTCTGTAGGAGGGAGGTTCTGAAATTCTGGAGACAATGTAAGCTAATTTCTTGGCAGCTTGTTTGCATTTGTTTCTTAATGGGTAATTCCTCATTTTTGGTAAAAAAAATATTCCAATATTTTGAGGTTTATTTAATTACTATGTTCCTCCACCCATCTCCAATTTTATCGTTTGTTTTTGTGTGTGTTGAACACCGAATTTGCTGGTGGCCCTTCTTCCTGGTAGGATAGGCTCCCTCTCAGAATATGCTTTCTAAGGTGTGGAGTCATGGTTGTTTAAAGAAACATTATACACTTTTGAATATTTGTACATTTTCCTAAAGGGAGAAAAATAATAAAAATGAAATTTTTCCATATCTTTCTTCTAACAGAGTAGAAGTAGTGAAAGTCACTCAGTCGTGTCCGACTCTTTGCGACCCCATGGACTATACAGTCCATGGAATTCTCCAGGCCAGAATACTGGAGTGGGTAGCCTTTCCCTTGTCTAGGGGATCTTCCCAACCCAGGGATCAAACCCAGGTCACCTGCATTGCAGGAGGATTCTTAACCAGCTGAGCCACAAGGCAAGGCCAAGAATACTGCAGTGGTTAGCTTATCCCTTCTT
>NW_020191848.1:0-64126 GCF_002263795.3 Bos taurus | reverse complement strand
TGATCACGGAACTGTCGGCAATGGTAACTTGGCTATCATACACTGATCACGTGGCTGATCCTGCACTGATCATGTGACTGAGCATGCACCGATCACGTGGCTACATGCATTGGTCCCTTGGCTATCATGCACTGATCACGTGGCTGATCATACACTGATTAATCATGTACTGGTTACGTGGCTATCATGCACTGATCACTTGATTGTGCCTGCAGTGATCACGTGGCTGATCATGCACTTATCACGTGGCTGATCATGCACTAATCACATGGCTGATCATGAACTGATCACGTGACTTAGCATGCAGTGATCTCGTGTCTGCATGGTGCTGATCATGTGACTGATCATGAACTTATCACGTGGCTATCATGCACTGATGATGTGCCTCAGGAAGCAATAACCAAAGAGCTGAGCAGGCATGAATCATGCAATCAGCAGGCAATAATCATTGACCTCAGCTGTGATGAATCATGCTGCTCAGCTGGCAATAATCAACCAGCTGAGCAGGTAGGAATCAGACGGCTCAGCTGGCAATTGTCAAGCAGATGAGCAGGTAGAAATCACGCAGCTCAGCTGGCAATTGTCAAGCAGCTCAGCAGACAGGAATCACGCAGCACAGTAGGCCCTGGTCATGAGACTCAGCAGGCACTTTTAACGTGGCTGATCTTACACTGATCAAGTGACTGATCATGCACTGATCACACGGCTATCATACACTGATCATATGACTGTGCATGCACTGATCATGTGGATGATCATACACTGGTCACGTGACTGATCATGCACTGATCATGGGGTGATCATGCACTGATCAAGTGGTTGATCATGCACTGATCACGTGGCTATCATGCAATGACCACGTGACTGCGCATGCACTGTTTATGTGAATGATCATACACTGATCACGTGACTGATCACGAACAGATCACGTGACTGATCTTGCACTGATCACGTGGCTATCATGCACTCATCACGTGACTGCGCATGCACTGATCACGTATCTGTAGGCAATGATCACTTGGCTATCATGCACTGATCACGTGGCTGATCATGCACTGATCAGGTGACTCAGCATGCACCGATCACATAGCTATCATGCATTGATCACTTGGCTATCATGCACTGATCACGTGGCTGATCATACACTGATCATGTGACTGCACATGCACGGATCACGTGGCTATCATGCACTGATCACGTGACTGCGCATGCACTGATTATGTGGATGATCATACACTGATCACGTGACTGATCACGCACTGATCACGTGACTGATCATGCACTGATCACGTGGCTAACGTGACCTGATCATGTGACTGCGCTTGCAGTGATCACGGAACTGTCGGCAATGGTAACTTGGCTATCATACACTGATCACGTGGCTGATCCTGCACTGATCATGTGACTGAGCATGCACCGATCACGTGGCTACATGCATTGGTCCCTTGGCTATCATGCACTGATCACGTGGCTGATCATACACTGATTAATCATGTACTGGTTACGTGGCTATCATGCACTGATCACTTGATTGTGCCTGCAGTGATCACGTGGCTGATCATGCACTTATCACGTGGCTGATCATGCACTAATCACATGGCTGATCATGAACTGATCACGTGACTTAGCATGCAGTGATCTCGTGTCTGCATGGTGCTGATCATGTGACTGATCATGAACTTATCACGTGGCTATCATGCACTGATGATGTGCCTCAGGAAGCAATAACCAAAGAGCTGAGCAGGCATGAATCATGCAATCAGCAGGCAATAATCATTGACCTCAGCTGTGATGAATCATGCTGCTCAGCTGGCAATAATCAACCAGCTGAGCAGGTAGGAATCAGACGGCTCAGCTGGCAATTGTCAAGCAGATGAGCAGGTAGAAATCACGCAGCTCAGCTGGCAATTGTCAAGCAGCTCAGCAGACAGGAATCACGCAGCACAGTAGGCCCTGGTCATGAGACTCAGCAGGCACTTTTAACGTGGCTGATCTTACACTGATCAAGTGACTGATCATGCACTGATCACACGGCTATCATACACTGATCATATGACTGTGCATGCACTGATCATGTGGATGATCATACACTGGTCACGTGACTGATCATGCACTGATCATGTGGCTGATCATGCACTGATCAAGTGGTTGATCATGCACTGATCACGTGGCTATCATGCAATGACCACGTGACTGCGCATGCACTGTTTATGTGAATGATCATACACTGATCACGTGACTGATCTTGCACTGATCACGTGGCTATCATGCACTCATCACGTGACTGCGCATGCACTGATCACGTATCTGTAGGCAATGATCACTTGGCTATCATGCACTGATCACGTGGCTGATCATGCACTGATCAGGTGACTCAGCATGCACCGATCACATAGCTATCATGCATTGATCACTTGGCTATCATGCACTGATCACCAGTGGCTCGATCATACACTGATCATGTGACTGCACATGCACGGATCACGTGGCTGATCATACAGTGATCAGGTGGCGATCATGCACTGATCACGTGGCTGATCATGCACTCATCATGTTGCTGATCAATGCACTGGTCAGCTGGCTATCATCGCACTGATTTACGTGCCTGCATCATGCACTTATCACGTGGTGATCATACACTGATCTGAAGCTAATCATAGACTGTTCACGTGACTTCATGCACTGATCACTTGCCTGATCATGCACTGATCAAGTGGCTGATCATGCAGTGATCACCTGACTGATCAAACACTGATCACGTGACTGATCGTGCACTAATTACGTGGCTGATCATGCACTGATCACGTAGCTGATCATACACTGATCACGTGACTGTGCATGCACTGATCACGTGGCTGATCATACACTGATCACGTGGCTGATCATACTCTGATCACATGGCTGATCATGCGCTGATTACGTGGCTGATCATACTCTGATCACGAAGCTGATCATACATTGATCACGTGACTGGATGCACTGATCACTTGACTGTGCTTGCACTGATCACGTGGATGATATTGCACTGATTAAGCCTGTACTGGGCACGTGGCTATCATGCACTGGATATCATACACTGATCACGTGCCTGATCATGCACTGATAATGTGGCTGATCATACACTGATCACGTGGCTGATCATGCACTAATCACGTGGCTGATCATGCACTAATCACATGGCTGATCATGAACTGATCACGTGACTTAGCATGCAGTGATCTCGTGTCTGCATGGTGCTGATCATGTGACTGATCATGAACTTATCACGTGGCTATCATGCACTGATGATGTGCCTCAGGAAGCAATAACCAAAGAGCTGAGCAGGCATGAATCATGCAATCAGCAGGCAATAATCATTGACCTCAGCTGTGATGAATCATGCTGCTCAGCTGGCAATAATCAACCAGCTGAGCAGGTAGGAATCAGACGGCTCAGCTGGCAATTGTCAAGCAGATGAGCAGGTAGAAATCACGCAGCTCAGCTGGCAATTGTCAAGCAGCTCAGCAGACAGGAATCACGCCAGCACAGTAGGCCCTGGTCATGAGACTGCAGCAGGCACTTTTAACGTGGCTGATCTTACACTGATCAAGTGACTGATCATGCACTGATCACACGGCTATCATACACTGATCATATGACTGTGCATGCACTGATCATGTGGATGATCATACACTGGTCACGTGACTGATCATGCACTGATCATGTGGCTGATCATGCACTGATCAAGTGGTTGATCATGCACGACACGTGGCTATCATGCATGAACCACGTGACTGCGCATGCACTGTTTATGTGAATGTATACACTGATCACTGACTGATCACGAACAGATCACGTGACTGATCTTGCACTGATCACGTGGCTATCATGCACTCATCACGTGACTGGCGCATGCACTGGATCACGTATCTGTAGGCAATGATCACTTGGCTATCATGCACTGATCACGTGGTGATCATGCACTGATCAGGTGACTCAGCATGCACCGATCACATAGCTATCATGCATTGATCACTTGGCTATCATGCACTGATCACGTGGCTGATCATACACTGATCATGTGACTGCACATGCACGGATCACGTGGCTATCATGCACTGATCACGTGACTTGCGCATGCACTGATTATGTGGATGATCATACACTGATCACGTGACTGATCACGCACTGATCACGTGACTGATCATGCACTGATCACGTGGCTAACGTGACCTGATCATGTGACTGCGCTTGCAGTGATCACGGAACTGTCGGCCATGGTAACTTGGCTATCATACACTGATCACGTGGCTGATCCTGCACTGATCATGTGACTGAGCATGCACCGATCACGTGGCTACATGCATTGGTCCTTGGCTATCATGCACTGATCACGGTGGCTGATCATACACTGATTATCATGTACTGGTTACGTGCATCATGCACTGATCACTTGATTGTGCTGCCAGTGATCACGTGGCTGATCATGCACTTATCACGTGGCTGATCATGCACTAATCACATGGCTGATCATTGAACTGATCACGTGACTTAGCATGCAGTGATCTCGTGTCTGCATGGTGCTGATCATTGACTGATCATGAACTTATCACGTGGCTATCATTGCACTGATGATGTGGCCTCAGGAAGCAATAACCAAAGAGCTGAGCAGGCATGAATCATGCAATCAGCAGGCAATAATCATTGACCTCAGCTGTGATGAATCATGCTGCTCAGCTGGCAATAATCAACCAGCTGAGCAGGTAGGAATCAGACGGCTCAGCTGGCAATTGTCAAAGCAGAATGAGCAGGTAGGAAAATCAACAGCAGCTCAGCTGGGCAATTGTCAAGCAGCTCAGCAGACAGGAATCACGCCAGCACAGTAGGCCCTGGTCATGAGACTCAGCAGGCACTTTTAACGTGGCTTGATCTTACACTGATCAAGTGGACCTGATCATTGCACTGATCACACGGCTATCATACACTGATCATATGACTGTGCATGCACTGATCATGTCGGATGATCATACACTGTCACGTGACTGATCATGCCACTGATCATGTGGCTGATCATGCACCTGATCAAGTGGTTGATCATGCACTGATCACGTGGCCTATCATGCAATGACCACGTGACTGCGCATGCACTGTTTATGTGAATGATCATACACTGATCACGTGACTGATCTTGCACTGATCACGTGGCTATCATGCACTCATCACGTGACTGCGCATGCACTGATCACGTATCTGTAGGCAATGATCACCTTGGCTATCATGCACTGATCACGTGGCTGATCATGCCACTGATCAGGTGACTCAGCATGCACCGATCACATAGCTATCATGCATTGATCACTTGGCTATCATGCACTGATCACGTGGGCTGATCATTACACTGATCATGTGACTGCACATGCACGGATCACGTGGCTGATCATACAGTGATCAGGTGGCGATCATGCACTGATCACCGTGGCTGATCATTGCACTCATCATGTGGCTGATCATGCACTGGTCAGCTGGCTATCATGCACTGATTACGTGCCTGATCATGCACTGATCACGTGGTGATCATACACTGATCTGAAGCTAATCATAGACTGTTCACGTGACTTCATGCACTGATCACTTGCCTGATCAATGCACTGATCAAGTGGCTGATCATGCAGTGATCACCTGACTGATCAAAACACTGATCACGTGACTGATCGTGCACTAATTACGTGGCTGATCATGGCACTGATCCACGTAGCTGATCATACAACTGATCACGTTGACTGTGCATGCACTGATCACGTGGCTGATCATTACACTGATCACGTGGCTGATCATACTCTGATCACATGGCTGATCATGCGCTGATTACGTGGCTGATCATACTCTGATCACGAAGCTGATCATACATTGATCACGTGACTGGATGCACTGATCACTCTGACTGGTGCTTGCACTGATCACGTGGATGATATTGCACTGATTAAGCCTGTACTGGGCACGTGGCTATCATGCACTGGATATCATACACTGATCACGTGCCTGATCATGGCACTGATAATGTGGCTGATCATACACTGATCACGTGGCTGATCATGCACTAATCACGTGGCTGATCATGCACTAATCCACATGGCTGATCATGAACTGATCACGTGACTTAGCATGCAGTGATCTCGTGTCTGCATGGTGCTGATCATTGTGACTGATCATGGAACTTATCACGTGGCTATCATGCACTGATGATGTGCTCAGGAAGCAATAACCAAAGAGCTGAGCAGGCATGAATCATGCAATCAGCAGGCAATAATCATTGACCTCAGCTGTGATGAATCATGCTGCTCAGCTGGCAATAATTCAACCAGCTGAGCAGGTAGGAATCAGACGGCTCAGCTGGCAATTGTCAAGCAGATGAGCAGGTAGAAATCACGCAGCTCAGCTGGCATTGTCAAGCAGCTCAGCAGACAGGAATCACGCAGCACAGTAAGGCCCTGGTCATGAGACTCAGCAGGCACTTTTAACGTGGCTGATCTTACACTGATCAAGTGACTGATTCATGCACTGATCACACGGCTATCATACACTGATCATATGACTGTGCATGCACTGATCATGTGGATGATCATACACTGGTCACGTGACTGATCATGCACTGATCATGTGGCTGATCATGCACTGATCAAGTGGTTGATCATGCACTGATCACGTGGCTATCATGCAATGACCACGTGACTGCGCATGCACTGTTTATGTGAATGATCATACACTGATCACGTGACTGATCACGAACAGATCACGTGACTGATCTTGCACTGATCACGTGGCTATCATGCACTCATCACGTGACTGCGCATGCACTGATCACGTATCTGTAGGCAATGATCACTTGGCTATCATGCACTGATCACGTGGCTGATCATGCACTGATCAGGTGACTCAGCATGCACGATCACATAGCTATCATGCATTGATCACTTGGCTATCATGCACTGATCACGTGGCTGATCATACACTGATCATGTGACTGCACATGCACGGATCACGTGGCTATCATGCACTGATCACGTGACTGCGCATGCACTGATTATGTGGATGATCATACACTGATCACGTGACTGATCACGCACTGATCACGTGACTGATCATGCACTGATCACGTGGCTAACGTGACCTGATCATGTGACTGCGCTTGCAGTGATCACGGAAACTGTCGGCAATGGTAACTTGGCTATCATACACTGATCACGTGGCTGATCCTGCACTGATCATGTGACTGAGCATGCACCGATCACGTGGCTACATGCATTGGTCCCTTGGCTATCATGCACTGATCACGTGGCTGATCATACACTGATTAATCATGTACTGGTTACGTGGCTATCATGCACTGATCACTTGATTGTGCCTGCAGTGATCACGTGGCTGATCATGCACTTATCACGTGGCTGATCATGCACTAATCACATGGCTGATCATGAACTGATCACGTGACTTAGCATGCAGTGATCTCGTGTCTGCATGGTGCTGATCATGTGACTGATCATGAACTTATCACGTGGCTATCATGCACTGATGATGTGCCTCAGGAAGCAATAACCAAAGAGCTGAGCAGGCATGAATCATGCAATCAGCAGGCAATAATCATTGACCTCAGCTGTGATGAATCATGCTGCTCAGCTGGCAATAATCAACCAGCTGAGCAGGTAGGAATCAGACGGCTCAGCTGGCAATTGTCAAGCAGATGAGCAGGTAGAAATCACGCAGCTCAGCTGGCAATTGTCAAGCAGCTCAGCAGACAGGAATCACGCAGCACAGTAGGCCCTGGTCATGAGACTCAGCAGGCACTTTTAACGTGGCTGATCTTACACTGATCAAGTGACTGATCATGCACTGATCACACGGCTATCATACACTGATCATATGACTGTGCATGCACTGATCATGTGGATGATCATACACTGGTCACGTGACTGATCATGCACTGATCATGTGGCTGATCATGCACTGATCAAGTGGTTGATCATGCACTGATCACGTGGCTATCATGCAATGACCACGTGACTGCACATGCACTGTTTATGTGAATGATCATACACTGATCACGTGACTGATCACGAACAGATCACGTGACTGATCTTGCACTGATCACGTGGCTATCATGCACTCATCACGTGACTGCGCATGCACTGATCACGTATCTGTAGGCAATGATCACTTGGCTATCATGCACTGATCACGTGGCTGATCATACACTGATCACGTTACTGATCATGCACAGATCACGTGGCTCTCATGCACTGATCACTTGATTGTGCATGCAATAATCACGTGGATGATCATGCACTGATAACGTGCCTGATCATGCACTGATCACGTGGTGATCATACACTGATCTGATGCTAATCATAGACTGTTCACGTGACTTCATGCACTGATCACTTGCCTGATCATGCACTGATCACGTGGCTGATCATACTCTGATCACGTGACTGCATGCACTGATCACTTGACTGTGCATGCACTGATCACGTGGATGATCATGCACTGATTAATCATGTACTGCTCACGTGGCTATCATGCACTGATCACGTGGATGATCATACACTGATCACGTGACTGATCATGCACAGAGCACGTGGCTCTCATGCACTGATCACTTGATTGTGCATGCAATAATCACGTGGATGATCATGCACTTATCACATGGCTGTTCATGAACTGATTACGTGACTTAGCGTGCAATGGTCTCATGTCTGAATGGTGCTGATCATGTGACTGATCATGAACTGATCAAGTGGCTATCATGCACTGATGACGTGCCTCAGGAGGTAATAACCAAAGAGCTGAGCAGGCACGAATCACGCAATCAGCAGGCAATAATCATGGACCTCAGCTGTGATGAATCATGCTGCTCAGCTGGCAGTCATCAAGCAGCTGAATAGGCAGGAATCAGACGGCTCAGCTGGCAATTGTCAAGCATATGAGCAGGCAGGAACCACGCAGCTAAGATGGCAATTGTCAAGTAGCTTATCCGACAGGATCACGCAGCTCAGTAGTCCCTGGTCACGGGACTCAGCAGGCACTGTTCACGTGGCTGATCATACACTGACCAAGTGACTGATCATGAACTGATCACGTGCCTGATCATGCACTGATCACGTGGCTGAGCATACAGTGATCACGTAACTCTGCATGCACTGATCATGTGGCTGATCATGCACTGATCACGTGGCTGATAATGCCCTGATAACCTGGTTATCATACACTGATCACATGACTGATCATACACTCTTCACGTGCCTGATCATGCACTGATCTCGTGGCTTATCATGCACTGATCACGAATCTGATCATATACTGATCACATG
This sequence comes from Bos taurus, assembly GCF_002263795.3. Taxonomy (NCBI): domain Eukaryota; kingdom Metazoa; phylum Chordata; class Mammalia; order Artiodactyla; family Bovidae; genus Bos; species Bos taurus. The sequence goes on along the minus strand of NW_020191848.1, from coordinate 54,782 downwards.
ACTGTGCATGCACTGATCACGTGGCTGATAATGCACTGATCACGTGGCTGATCATACATTGATCACGTGGCTGATCATGCACTAATCACGTTGCGGATCATGCACTGATCACGTGGCTGATCATGTACTGGTCAGCTGGCTATCATGCACTGATTACGTGGCTGATCATACACTGATCACATGGCTATCATGCACTGATCCCCTGGCTGATCATGCACTGAACAGGTGACTGTGCATTCACTGAACACCTGGCTGATCATGCACTGATCCTGTGGCTGATCATACACTGATCACGTGACTGATTATGCACTAATCACGTTGCGGATCATGCACTGATCACGTGGCTGATAATGCACTGATCACATGGCTGATCATGCACTGATCACGAAGTTGAGCATACACTGATCACGTGACTGTGCATGCACTGATCACGTGGCTGATAATGCACTGATTACGAAGCTGAGCATACACTGATCACGTGACTGTGCATGCACTCATCACGGTGCTGATCATGCACTGATCACGTGGCTGATCATGCCCTGATACCCTGGCTCTCATACACTGATCAGGTGACTGATCATGCACTCTTCACGTGCCTGATCATACACTGATCATTTGGCTGATCATACACTGATTACGTTACTGTGCATGCACTTATCACGTGGCTATCATGCACTGATAACGTGGCTGATCATGCACTGATCTCATGGATGATCATACATTGATCACGTGACAGATCATGCACTGATCACGTGGCTATCATGCACTGATCACATGACTGCGCATGCACTGATTATGTGGATGATCATACACTGATCACGTGACTGATCATGCACTTATCACGTGGCTATCGTGACCTGATCATGTGACTGCGCTTGCACTGATCACGGAACTGTCGGCAATGGTAACTTGGCTATCATACACTGATCACGTGGTTGATCCTGCACGGATCATGTGACTGAGCATGCACCGATCACGTAGCTACATGCATTGGTCCCTTGGCTGTCATGCACTGACCACGTGGCTGATCATACACTGATCACCTGACTGTGCATGCACTGATCACGTGGCTGATAATGCACTGATCACGTTGCTGATCATGTACTGATCACGTGGCTATCATGACCTGATCACGTGGCTGATCATATAATGATCATCTGACTGATCATGCACTGATCATGTGGCTATCATGCACTGATCACGTGGATGATCATACATTGAACACGTGACTGTTCATGCACTGATCACCTGGTTATCATGCACTGATCACATAGCTGATCATGCACTGTTCACGTGCCTGATCATGCACTGAAGACGTGACCGATAATGCACTGATCACGTGGCTATCATGCACTGATCATGTGACTGCGCATGCAGTGATCTCGAGGATGATCATACACTGATCACGTGGCTGATCAGGAACTGATCACGTGGCTGAGCATACAGTGATCACGTGTCTAAATGTTTCTGATCATGTTATTGATCATGTGCTGATCACGTGGGTATCATGCACTGATCACGTGACTGTGCATGCACTGATCATATAACTGTAGGCAATGATCACATGCCTATCATGCACTGACCACGTGGCTGATCATGCACTGATCATGTGACTGAGTATTCACTAATCACGTAGCTATCATGCATTCATCACTTGGCTATCATGCACTGATCACGTGGCTGATCATACAGTGATCACGTGACTGCACATGCACTGATCATGTGGCTGATCATGCACTAATCACGTTGCTGATCATGCACTGGTCAGGTGCCTATCATGCACTGATTACGTGGCTGATCATGCACTGATCACATGGCAATCATGCGCTGATCACGTGGCTGATCATACACTGGTCACGTGACTGATCATGCACGGATCACGAGCCTGATCATGCACTGATCATGTGTCTGATCATGCACTGATCATGTGACTGATCATGCACTGTTCACGTGGCTGATCATGCACTGATCACGAAGCTGATCATACACTGATCACGTGACTGCATGCACTGACCACTTGGCTGATCATGCACTGATCACATGGCAATCATGCACTGATCACGTGGCTGATCATGCACTGATCACGAAGGTGATCATAGACTGATCACGTGACTGCATGCACTGACCACTTGGCTGATCATGCACTGATCAAGTGGCTGATCATGCACTGATCACGTGTCTGATCATACACTGATCACGGTACTGATCATGCACTGATCACGTAGCTGATCATACACTGATCACATGACTCTGCATGCACTGATAACATGGCTGATCATGCACTGATCACGTGGCTGATCATACACTGATCACGTGCCTGATCATGCACTAATCACGTTGCGGATCATGCACTGAAACCGTGGCTGATCATACACTGATAACGTGGCTGATCATACTCTGATCATATGGCTGATCATGCACTGATCACGTGGCTGATCATACTCTGATCACGAAGCTGATCATACATTGATCACGTGACTGGATGAGCTGATCACTTGACTGTGCTTGCACTGATCACGTGGATGATCATGCACTGATTAATCATGTACTGGGCACGTGGCTATCATGCACTGGATATCATACACTGATCACGTGCCTGATCATGCAGTGATAATGTGGCTGATCATACACTGATCACGTGGATGATCATGCACTAATCACGTTGTGGATCATGCACTGATCAAGTGGCTGATCATACACTGATAACGTGGCTGACATTCACTGATCACTTGGCTGATCTTACACTGATCACGTGGCTGATCATGCACTGATCATGTGACTGAGCATGCACTGATCACGTGACTGATCATGCACTGATAACGTGCCTGATCATGCACTGATCACGTGGTGATCATACACTGATCACGAAGCTGATCATACATTGATCACGTGACTGGATGAGCTGATCACTTGACTGTGCTTGCACTGATCACGTGGATGATCATGCACTGATTAATCATGTACTGGTCACGTGGCTATCATGCACTGATCACGTGGCTATCATGCACTGATCACGTGACTGCGCATGCACTGATTATGTGGATGATCATACACTGATCACGTGACTGATCACGCACTGATCACGTGACTGATCATGCACTGATCACGTGGCTAACGTGACCTGATCATGTGACTGCGCTTGCAGTGATCACGGAACTGTCGGCAATGGTAACTTGACTATCATACACTGATCACGTGGCTGATCCTGCACTGATCATGTGACTGAGCATGCACCGATCACGTGGCTACATGCATTGGTCCCTTGGCTATCATGCACTGATCACGTGGCTGATCATACACTGATTAATCATGTACTGGTTACGTGGCTATCATGCACTGATCACTTGATTGTGCCTGCAGTGATCACGTGGCTGATCATGCACTTATCACGTGGCTGATCATGCACTAATCACATGGCTGATCATGAACTGATCACGTGACTTAGCATGCAGTGATCTCGTGTCTGCATGGTGCTGATCATGTGACTGATCATGAACTTATCACGTGGCTATCATGCACTGATTATGTGCCTCAGGAAGCAATAACCAAAGAGCTGAGCAGGCATGAATCATGCAATCAGCAGGCAATAATCATTGACCTCAGCTGTGATGAATCATGCTGCTCAGCTGGCAATAATCAACCAGCTGAGCAGGTAGGAATCAGACGGCTCAGCTGGCAATTGTCAAGCAGATGAGCAGGTAGAAATCACGCAGCTCAGCTGGCAATTGTCAAGCAGCTCAGCAGACAGGAATCACGCAGCACAGTAGGCCCTGGTCATGAGACTCAGCAGGCACTTTTAACGTGGCTGATCTTACACTGATCAAGTGACTGATCATGCACTGATCACACGGCTATCATACACTGATCATATGACTGTGCATGCACTGATCATGTGGATGATCATACACTGGTCACGTGACTGATCATGCACTGATCATGTGGCTGATCATGCACTGATCAAGTGGTTGATCATGCACTGATCACGTGGCTATCATGCAATGACCACGTGACTGCGCATGCACTGTTTATGTGAATGATCATACACTGATCACGTGACTGATCACGAACAGATCACGTGACTGATCTTGCACTGATCACGTGGCTATCATGCACTCATCACGTGACTGCGCATGCACTGATCACGTATCTGTAGGCAATGATCACTTGGCTATCATGCACTGATCACGTGGCTGATCATGCACTGATCAGGTGACTCAGCATGCACCGATCACATAGCTATCATGCATTGATCACTTGGCTATCATGCACTGATCACGTGGCTGATCATACACTGATCATGTGACTGCACATGCACAGATCACGTGGCTGATCATACAGTGATCAGGTGGCGATCATGCACTGATCACGTGGCTGATCATGCACTCATCATGTTGCTGATCATGCACTGGTCAGCTGGCTATCATGCACTGATTACGTGCCTGATCATGCACTGATCACGTGGTGATCATACACTGATCTGAAGCTAATCATAGACTGTTCACGTGACTTCATGCACTGATCACTTGCCTGATCATGCACTGATCAAGTGGCTGATCATGCACTGATCACCTGACTGATCAAACACTGATCACGTGACTGATCGTGCACTAATTACGTGGCTGATCATGCACTGATCACGTAGCTGATCATACACTGATCACGTGGCTGATCATACACTGATCACGTGCCTGATCATGCACTGATCACGTTGCGGATCATGCACTGATCACGTGGCTGATCATACACTGATCACGTGGCTGATCATACTCTGATCACATGGCTGATCATGCGCTGATCACGTGGCTGATCATACTCTGATCACGAAGCTGATCATACATTGATCACGTGACTGGATGCACTGATCACTTGACTGTGCTTGCACTGATCACGTGGATGATATTGCACTGATTAAGCCTGTACTGGGCACGTGGCTATCATGCACTGGATATCATACACTGATCACGTGCCTGATCATGCACTGATAATGTGGCTGATCATACACTGATCACGTGGCTGATCATGCACTAATCACGTTGCGCATCATGCACTGATCAAGTAGCTGATCATACACTGATAACGTAGCTGACATTCACTGATCACTTGGCTGATCATACACTGAACACGTGGCTGATCATGCACTGATCATGTGACTGAGCATGCACTGATCACGTAGCTATCATGCATTGATCACTTGGTTATCATGCACTGATAACGTGGCTGATCATACACTGATCACGTGACTGCACATGCAATGATGACATGGCTGATCATTCAGTGATCACGTGATTGATCATGCACTGATCACGTGGCTGATCATACAATGATCACGTGGCTCATCATGCACTGATCACGTGAATGATCATTCACTGATAACGTGCCTGATCATGCACTGATCACGTGGTGATCATGCACTGATCTGAAGCTAATCATAGACTGTTCACGTGACTTCATGCACTGATCACTTGCCTGATCATGTACTGATCAAGTGGCTGATCATGCACTGATCACCTGACTGATCATACACTGATCACGTGGCTGACTATGCACTGATCACGTAGCTGATCATACACTGATCAAGTGACTGTGCATGCACTGATAACGTGGCTGATCATACACTGATCAGGTGCCTGATCATGCACTGATCACGTTGCGGATCATGCACTGATCACGTGGCTGATCATACTCTGATCACGAAGCTGATCATACACTGATCACGTGACTGCATGCACTGATCACGTGGATGATCATGCACTGATTAATCATGTACTGGTCACGTGGCTATCATGCACTTATCACGTGGCTGATCATACACTGATCACGTGACTGATCATGCACTGATCACGTGGCTCTCATGCACTGATCACTTGATTGTGCATGCAATAATCACGTGGATAATCATGCACTGATAACGTGCCTGATCATGCACTGATCCCGTGGTGATCATACACTGATCTGAAGCTAATCATAGACTGTTCACGTGACTTCATGCACTGATCACTTGCCTGATCATGCACTGATCAAGTGGCTGATCATGCAGTGATCACCTGACTGATCAAACACTGATCACGTGACTGATCATGCACTGATCACGACATGATCATGCACTAAATACGTGGCTGATCATGCACTGATCACGTAGCTGATCATACACTGATCAAGTGACTGTGCATGCACTGATAACGTGGCTGATCATACACTGATCAGGTGCCTGATCATGCACTGATCACGTTGCGGATCATGCACTGATCACGTGGCTGATCATACTCTGATCACGAAGCTGATCATACACTGATCACGTGACTGCATGCACTGATCACTTGACTGTGCATGCACTGATCACGTGGATGATCATGCACTGATTAATCATGTACTGCTCACGTGGCTATCATGCACTGATCACGTGGCTGATCATACACTGATCACGTGACTGATCATGCACAGAGCACGTGGCTCTCATGCACTGATCACTTGATTGTGCATGCAATAATCACGTGGATGATCATGCACTTATCACATGGCTGTTCATGAACTGATTACGTGACTTAGCATGCAATGGTCTCGTGTCTGAATGGTGCTGATCATGTGAGTGATCATGAACTGATCACGTGGCTATCATGCACTGATGACGTCCCTCAGGAGGTAATAACCAGGAGCTGAGCAGGCACGAATCACGCAATCAGCAGGCAATAATCATGGACCTCATCTGTGATGAATCATGCTGCTCAGCTGGCAGTCATCAAGCAGCTGAATAGGCAGGAATCAGACGGCTCAGCTGGCAATTGTCAAGCAGATGAGCAGGCAGGAACCACGCAGCTAAGATGGCAATTGTCAAGTAGCTTATCCGACAGGATCACACAGCTCAGTAGTCCCTGGTCATGGGACTCAGCAGGCACTGTTCACGTGGCTGATCATACACTGATCAAGTGACTGATCATGAACTGATCACGTGCCTGATCATGCACTGATCACGTGGCTGATCATTCACTGATCACGTGACTGATCATGAACTGATCACGTGCCTGATCATGCAATGATCACGTGGCTGATCATGCACTGATCACGAAGCTGAGCATACACTGATCACGTAACTCTGCATGCACTGATCACGTGGCTGATCATACACTGATCACGTGCCTGATCAGGCACTAATCACGTTGCGGATCATGCACTGAAACCGTGGCTGATCATACACTGATCACGTGGCTGATCATACTCTGATCACATGGCTGATCATGCACTGATCACGTGGCTGATCATACTCTGATCACGAAGCTGATCATACATTGATCACGTGACTGGATGCACTGATCACTTGACTGTGCTTGCACTGATCACGTGGATGATCATGCACTGATTAATCATGTACTGGGCACGTGGCTATCATGCACTGGATATCATACACTGATCACGTGCCTAATCATGCACTGATAATGTTGCGCATCATGCACTGATCAAGTAGCTGATCATACACTGATCATGTGGCTGATCATGCACTGATCATGTGACTGAGCATGCACTGATCACGTAGCTATCATGCATTGATAACTTGGTTATCATGCACTGATAATGTGGCTGATCATACACTGATCACGTGACTGCACATGCAATGATGACATGGCTGATCATTCAGTGATCACGTGATTGATCATGCACTGATCATGTGGCTGATGATTCACTAATCACGTTGCTGATCATGCACTGCTCAGGTGGCTATCATGCACTGATCACGTGGCTGATCATACACTGATCACGTGACTCATCATGCACTGATCACGTGACTGATAATGCACTGATCACGTGCCTGATCATGCAATGATCACGTGGCTGATCATGCACTGATCTGAAGCTAATCATAGACTGTTCATGTGACTTCATGCACTGATCACTTGCCATATCGTGCACTGATCAATTGGCTGATCATGCACTGATCACCTGACTGATCATACACTGATCACGTGCCTGATTATGCACTGATTACGTGCCTGATCATGCACTAATTACGTGGCTGATCATGCACTGATGACGTAGCTCATCATACACTGAACACGTGACTGTGCATGCACTGATAACGTGGCTGATCATGCACTGATCACGTGGCTGATCATGCACTGATCCTGAGGCTGATCATACACTGATCACGTGCCTGATCATGCACTGATCACGTGGCTGATCATACACTGATCACGTGGCTGATCATACACTGATCACGTGGCTGCATGCACTGATCACTTCACTGTGCATGCACTGATCACGTGGATGATCATGCTCTGATTAATCATGTACTGGTCACGTGGCTATCATGCACTGATCACGTGGCTGATCATACACTGATTACGTGACTGATCATGCACAGATCACGTGGCTCTCATGCACTGATCACTTGATTATGCATGCAATAATCACGTGGATGATCATGCACGGATCACGAGCCTGATCATGCACTGATCATGTGTCTGATCATGCACTGATCACGTGCCTGATCATGCACTGATCAAGTGGCTGATCATGCACTGATCACGTGCCTGATCATGCACTGATCAAGTGGCTGATCATGCACTGATCACGTGTCTGATCATACACTGATCACGTGTACGATCATGCACTGATCACGTAGCTGATCATACACTGATCACATGGCTATCATGCACTGATGCCCTGGCTGATCATGCACTGATCAGGTGACTGCATTCACTGAACACCTGGCTGATCATGCACTGATCATGTGGCTGATCATACACTGATCACGTGGCTATCATACACTGATCACATGGCTATCATGCACTGATCCCCTGGCTGATCATGCACTGATCAGGTGACTGCATTCACTGAACACCTGGCTGATCATGCACTGATCATGTGGCTGATCATACACTGATCACGTGACTGATCATGCACTAATCACATTGCGGATCATGCACTGATCACGTGGCTGATAATGCACTGATCACATGGCTGATCATGCACTGATCACGAAGTTGATCATACACTGATCACGTGACTGTGCATGCACTGATCACGTGGCTGATAATGCACTGATCACGAAGTTGATCATACACTGATCACGTGACTGTGCATGCACTCATCACGGGGCTGATCATGCCCTGATACCCTGGCTCTCATACACTGATCAGGTGACTGATCATGCACTCTTCACGTGCCTGATCATGCACTGATCATTCGGCTGATCATACACTGATCACGTTACTGTGCATGCACTTATCACGTGGCTATCATGCACTGATCACGTGGCTGATCATGCACTGATCACATGGATGATCATACACTGATCACGTGACAGATCATGCACTGAAGACCTGACTGATCATGCACTGATCACGTGGCTATCATGCACTGATCACGTGGCTATCATGCACTGATCACGTGACTGATCACGTGGCTATCGTGACCTGATCATGTGACTGCGCTTGCACTGATCACGGAACTGTCGGCAATGGTAACTTGCTATCATACACTGATCACGTGGCTGATCCTGCACTGATCATGTGAGTGAGCATGCACCGATCACGTAGCTACATGCATTGGTCCCTTGGCTATCATGCACTGATCACGTGGCTGATCATACACTGATCACCTGACGGTGCATGCACTGATCACGTGGCTGATAATGCACTGATCACGTGGCTGATCATGTACTGATCACGTGGCTATCATGACCTGATCACGTGGCTGATCATGCACTGATCATGTGACTGAGCATGCACTGATCACGTAGCTATCATGCATTGATCACTTGGTTATCATGCACTGATAACGTGGCTGATCATACACTGATCACGGGACTGCACATGCAATGATGACATGGCTGATCATTCAGTGATCACGTGATTGATCATGCACTGATCATGTAGCTGATCATTCACTAATCACGTTGCTGCTCATGCACTGCTCAGGTGGCTATCATGCACTGATCACGTGGCTGATCATGCACTGATCACGAAGGTGATCATAGACTGATCACGTGACTGCATGCACTGACCACTTGGCTGATCATGCACTGATCAAGTGGCTGATCATGCACTGATCACGTGTCTGATCATACACTGATCACGGTACTGATCATGCACTGATCACGTGGCTGATCATGCACTGATCACGAAGCTGAGCATACACTGATCACGTAACTCTGCATGCACTGATCACGTGGCTGATCATACACTGATCACGTGCCTGATCAGGCACTAATCACGTTGCGGATCATGCACTGAAACCGTGGCTGATCATACACTGATCACGTGGCTGATCATACTCTGATCACATGGCTGATCATGCACTGATCACGTGGCTGATCATACTCTGATCACGAAGCTGATCATACATTGATCACGTGACTGGATGCCCTGATCACTTGACTGTGCTTGCACTGATCACGTGGATGATCATGCACTGATTAATCATGTACTGGGCACGTGGCTATCATGCACTGGATATCATACACTGATCACGTGCCTAATCATGCACTGATAATGTTGCGCATCATGCACTGATCAAGTAGCTGATCATACACTGATCATGTGGCTGATCATGCACTGATCATGTGACTGAGCATGCACTGATCACGTAGCTATCATGCATTGATAACTTGGTTATCATGCACTGATAATGTGGCTGATCATACACTGATCACGTGACTGCACATGCAATGATGACATGGCTGATCATTCAGTGATCACGTGATTGATCATGCACTGATCATGTGGCTGATGATTCACTAATCACGTTGCTGATCATGCACTGCTCAGGTGGCTATCATGCACTGATCACGTGGCTGATCATACACTGATCACGTGACTCATCATGCACTGATCACGTGACTGATAATGCACTGATCACGTGCCTGATCATGCAATGATCACGTGGCTGATCATGCACTGATCTGAAGCTAATCATAGACTGTTCATGTGACTTCATGCACTGATCACTTGCCATATCGTGCACTGATCAATTGGCTGATCATGCACTGATCACCTGACTGATCATACACTGATCACGTGCCTGATTATGCACTGATTACGTGCCTGATCATGCACTAATTACGTGGCTGATCATGCACTGATGACGTAGCTCATCATACACTGAACACGTGACTGTGCATGCACTGATAACGTGGCTGATCATGCACTGATCACGTGGCTGATCATGCACTGATCCTGAGGCTGATCATACACTGATCACGTGCCTGATCATGCACTGATCACGTGGCTGATCATACACTGATCACGTGGCTGATCATACACTGATCACGTGGCTGCATGCACTGATCACTTCACTGTGCATGCACTGATCACGTGGATGATCATGCTCTGATTAATCATGTACTGGTCACGTGGCTATCATGCACTGATCACGTGGCTGATCATACACTGATTACGTGACTGATCATGCACAGATCACGTGGCTCTCATGCACTGATCACTTGATTATGCATGCAATAATCACGTGGATGATCATGCACGGATCACGAGCCTGATCATGCACTGATCATGTGTCTGATCATGCACTGATCACGTGCCTGATCATGCACTGATCAAGTGGCTGATCATGCACTGATCACGTGCCTGATCATGCACTGATCAAGTGGCTGATCATGCACTGATCACGTGTCTGATCATACACTGATCACGTGTACGATCATGCACTGATCACGTAGCTGATCATACACTGATCACATGGCTATCATGCACTGATGCCCTGGCTGATCATGCACTGATCAGGTGACTGCATTCACTGAACACCTGGCTGATCATGCACTGATCATGTGGCTGATCATACACTGATCACGTGGCTATCATACACTGATCACATGGCTATCATGCACTGATCCCCTGGCTGATCATGCACTGATCAGGTGACTGCATTCACTGAACACCTGGCTGATCATGCACTGATCATGTGGCTGATCATACACTGATCACGTGACTGATCATGCACTAATCACATTGCGGATCATGCACTGATCACGTGGCTGATAATGCACTGATCACATGGCTGATCATGCACTGATCACGAAGTTGATCATACACTGATCACGTGACTGTGCATGCACTGATCACGTGGCTGATAATGCACTGATCACGAAGTTGATCATACACTGATCACGTGACTGTGCATGCACTCATCACGGGGCTGATCATGCCCTGATACCCTGGCTCTCATACACTGATCAGGTGACTGATCATGCACTCTTCACGTGCCTGATCATGCACTGATCATTTGGCTGATCATACACTGATCACGTTACTGTGCATGCACTTATCACGTGGCTATCATGCACTGATCACGTGGCTGATCATGCACTGATCACATGGATGATCATACACTGATCACGTGACAGATCATGCACTGAAGACCTGACTGATCATGCACTGATCACGTGGCTATCATGCACTGATCACGTGGCTATCATGCACTGATCACGTGACTGATCACGTGGCTATCGTGACCTGATCATGTGACTGCGCTTGCACTGATCACGGAACTGTCGGCAATGGTAACTTGCTATCATACACTGATCACGTGGCTGATCCTGCACTGATCATGTGAGTGAGCATGCACCGATCACGTAGCTACATGCATTGGTCCCTTGGCTATCATGCACTGATCACGTGGCTGATCATACACTGATCACCTGACGGTGCATGCACTGATCACGTGGCTGATAATGCACTGATCACGTGGCTGATCATGTACTGATTCACGTGGCTATCATGACCTGATCACGTGGCTGATCATGCACTGATCATGTGACTGAGCATGCACTGATCACGTAGCTATCATGCATTGATCACTTGGTTATCATGCACTGATAACGTGGCTGATCATACACTGATCACGGGACTGCACATGCAATGATGACATGGCTGATCATTCAGTGATCACGTGATTGATCATGCACTGATCATGTAGCTGATCATTCACTAATCACGTTGCTGCTCATGCACTGCTCAGGTGGCTATCATGCACTGATCACGTGGCTGATCATGCACTGATCACGTGACTGATCATGCACTGATCACGTGACTGATCATGCACTGATCACGTGGTGATCATACACTGATCACGAAGCTGATCATACACTGATCACGTGACTGCATGCACTGATCACTTGACTGTGCATGCACTGATCACGTGGCTGATCATACACTGATCACGTTACTGATCATGCACAGATCACGTGGCTCTCATGCACTGATCACTTGATTGTGCATGCAATAATCACGTGGATGATCATGCACTGATAACGTGCCTGATCATGCACTGATCACGTGGTGATCATACACTGATCTGATGCTAATCATAGACTGTTCACGTGACTTCATGCACTGATCACTTGCCTGATCATGCACTGATCACGTGGCTGATCATACTCTGATCACGAAGCTGATCATACACTGATCACGTGACTGCATGCACTGATCACTTGACTGTGCATGCACTGATCACGTGGATGATCATGCACTGATTAATCATGTACTGCTCACGTGGCTATCATGCACTGATCACGTGGATGATCATACACTGATCACGTGACTGATCATGCACAGAGCACGTGGCTCTCATGCACTGATCACTTGATTGTGCATGCAATAATCACGTGGATGATCATGCACTTATCACATGGCTGTTCATGAACTGATTACGTGACTTAGCGTGCAATGGTCTCATGTCTGAATGGTGCTGATCATGTGACTGATCATGAACTGATCAAGTGGCTATCATGCACTGATGACGTGCCTCAGGAGGTAATAACCAAAGAGCTGAGCAGGCACGAATCACGCAATCAGCAGGCAATAATCATGGACCTCAGCTGTGATGAATCATGCTGCTCAGCTGGCAATAATCAACCAGCTGAGCAGGTAGGAATCAGACGGCTCAGCTGGCAATTGTCAAGCAGATGAGCAGGTAGAAATCACGCAGCTCAGCTGGCAATTGTCAAGCAGCTCAGCAGACAGGAATCACGCAGCACAGTAGGCCCTGGTCATGAGACTCAGCAGGCACTTTTAACGTGGCTGATCTTACACTGATCAAGTGACTGATCATGCACTGATCACACGGCTATCATACACTGATCATATGACTGTGCATGCACTGATCATGTGGATGATCATACACTGGTCACGTGACTGATCATGCACTGATCATGTGGCTGATCATGCACTGATCAAGTGGTTGATCATGCACTGATCAAGTGGCTATCATGCAATGACCACGTGACTGCGCATGCACTGTTTTATGTGAATGATCATACACTGATCACGTGACTGATCACGAACAGATCACGTGACTGATCTTGCACTGATCACGTGGCTATCATGCACTCATCACGTGACTGCGCATGCACTGATCACGTATCTGTAGGCAATGATCACTTGGCTATCATGCACTGATCACGTGGCTGATCATGCACTGATCAGGTGACTCAGCATGCACCGATCACATAGCTATCATGCATTGATCACTTGGCTATCATGCACTGATCACGTGGCTGATCATACACTGATCATGTGACTGCACATGCACGGATCACGTGGCTGATCATACAGTGATCAGGTGGCGATCATGCACTGATCACGTGGCTGATCATGCACTCATCATGTTGCTGATCATGCACTGGTCAGCTGGCTATCATGCACTGATTACGTGCCTGATCATGCACTGATCACGTAGCTATCATGCACTGATCACATGTCTATCATGCGGTGATCCCCTGGCTAATCATGCACTGATCACGTGACTGGTCATGCACTGATCCTCGTGGCTGATCATTCACTGATCATGTGACTGATCATGCACTGATCCCGTGGCTGAATATGCAATGATCACAAAGCTCATCATACACTGACCACGGGACTCTGCATGCCCGGATCACGTGACTGATCACGCACTGATTTCGTGGCTATCATGCACTGATCACGTGGCTAATCATACATTCGTCACGTAACTAATCATGCAATGATCACGTGGTGATCTTGCACTGTTTACGTGGCTGATCATGCACTGTTCACGTAGCTATCATGTACTGATCACATGACTGAGCATGAAATGATCACGTGGATATCATACACTGATCACGTGACTGATCATGCACTGATCACGTGGCTGATAATGCACTGATCACGTGGCTGATCATGTACTGATCACGTGGATGATCATACATTGAACACGTGACTGTTCATGCACTGATCACCTGGTTATCATGCACTGATCACGTAGCTGATCATGCACTGTTCACGGGACTGATCATACACTGATCACGGTACGGATCATGCACTGATCACGTAGCTGATCATACACTGATCACATGACTGTGCATGCACTGATAACATGGCTGATCATGCACTGATCACGTGGCTGATCCTACACTGATCAGGTACCTGATCATGCACGAATAACGTTGCTAGCATGCACTGATCACGTGGCTGATCATACACTGATCACGTGCCTGATCATGCACTAATCACGTTGCGGATCATGCACTGAAACCGTGGCTGATCATACACTGATAACGTGGCTGATCATACTCTGATCATATGGCTGATCATGCACTGATCACGTGGCTGATCATACTCTGATCACGAAGCTGATCATACACTGATCACGTGACTGCATGCACTGATCACTTGACTGTGCATGCACTGATCACGTGGCTGATCATACACTGATCACGTTACTGATCATGCACAGATCACGTGGCTCTCATGCACTGATCACTTGATTGTGCATGCAATAATCACGTGGATGATCATGCACTGATAACGTGCCTGATCATGCACTGATCACGTGGTGATCATACACTGATCTGATGCTAATCATAGACTGTTCACGTGACTTCATGCACTGATCACTTGCCTGATCATGCACTGATCACGTGGCTGATCATACTCTGATCACGTGACTGCATGCACTGATCACTTGACTGTGCATGCACTGATCACGTGGATGATCATGCACTGATTAATCATGTACTGCTCACGTGGCTATCATGCACTGATCACGTGGATGATCATACACTGATCACGTGACTGATCATGCACAGAGCACGTGGCTCTCATGCACTGATCACTTGATTGTGCATGCAATAATCACGTGGATGATCATGCACTTATCACATGGCTGTTCATGAACTGATTACGTGACTTAGCGTGCAATGGTCTCATGTCTGAATGGTGCTGATCATGTGACTGATCATGAACTGATCAAGTGGCTATCATGCACTGATGACGTGCCTCAGGAGGTAATAACCAAAGAGCTGAGCAGGCACGAATCACGCAATCAGCAGGCAATAATCATGGACCTCAGCTGTGATGAATCATGCTGCTCAGCTGGCAGTCATCAAGCAGCTGAATAGGCAGGAATCAGACGGCTCAGCTGGCAATTGTCAAGCATATGAGCAGGCAGGAACCACGCAGCTAAGATGGCAATTGTCAAGTAGCTTATCCGACAGGATCACGCAGCTCAGTAGTCCCTGGTCACGGGACTCAGCAGGCACTGTTCACGTGGCTGATCATACACTGACCAAGTGACTGATCATGAACTGATCACGTGCCTGATCATGCACTGATCACGTGGCTGAGCATACAGTGATCACGTAACTCTGCATGCACTGATCATGTGGCTGATCATGCACTGATCATGTGACTGAGTATTCACTAATCACGTAGCTATCATGCATTCATCACTTGGCTATCATGCACTGATCACGTGGCTGATCATACAGTGATCACGTGACTGCACATGCACTGATCATGTGGCTGATCATGCACTAATCACGTTGCTGATCATGCACTGGTCAGGTGCCTATCATGCACTGATTACGTGGCTGATCATGCACTGATCACATGGCAATCATGCGCTGATCACGTGGCTGATCATACACTGGTCACGTGACTGATCATGCACGGATCACGAGCCTGATCATGCACTGATCATGTGTCTGATCATGCACTGATCATGTGACTGATCATGCACTGTTCACGTGGCTGATCATGCACTGATCACGAAGCTGATCATACACTGATCACGTGACTGCATGCACTGACCACTTGGCTGATCATGCACTGATCACATGGCAATCATGCACTGATCACGTGGCTGATCATGCACTGATCACGAAGGTGATCATAGACTGATCACGTGACTGCATGCACTGACCACTTGGCTGATCATGCACTGATCAAGTGGCTGATCATGCACTGATCACGTGTCTGATCATACACTGATCACGGTACTGATCATGCACTGATCACGTAGCTGATCATACACTGATCACATGACTCTGCATTGCACTGATAACATGGCTGATCATGCACTGATCACGTGGCTGATCATACACTGATCACGTGCCTGATCATGCACTAATCACGTTGCGGATCATGCACTGAAACCGTGGCTGATCATACACTGATAACGTGGCTGATCATACTCTGATCATATGGCTGATCATGCACTGATCACGTGGCTGATCATACTCTGATCACGAAGCTGATCATACATTGATCACGTGACTGGATGAGCTGATCACTTGACTGTGCTTGCACTGATCACGTGGATGATCATGCACTGATTAATCATGTACTGGGCACGTGGCTATCATGCACTGGATATCATACACTGATCACGTGCCTGATCATGCAGTGATAATGTGGCTGATCATACACTGATCACGTGGCTGATCATGCACTAATCACGTTGTGGATCATGCACTGATCAAGTGGCTGATCATACACTGATAACGTGGCTGACATTCACTGATCACTTGGCTGATCTTACACTGATCACGTGGCTGATCATGCACTGATCATGTGACTGAGCATGCACTGATCACGTGACTGATCATGCACTGATAACGTGCCTGATCATGCACTGATCACGTGGTGATCATACACTGATCACGAAGCTGATCATACATTGATCACGTGACTGGATGAGCTGATCACTTGACTGTGCTTGCACTGATCACGTGGATGATCATGCACTGATTAATCATGTACTGGTCACGTGGCTATCATGCACTGATCACGTGGCTATCATGCACTGATCACGTGACTGCGCATGCACTGATTATGTGGATGATCATACACTGATCACGTGACTGATCACGCACTGATCACGTGACTGATCATGCACTGATCACGTGGCTAACGTGACCTGATCATGTGACTGCGCTTGCAGTGATCACGGAACTGTCGGCAATGGTAACTTGGCTATCATACACTGATCACGTGGCTGATCCTGCACTGATCATGTGACTGAGCATGCACCGATCACGTGGCTACATGCATTGGTCCCTTGGCTATCATGCACTGATCACGTGGCTGATCATACACTGATTAATCATGTACTGGTTACGTGGCTATCATGCACTGATCACTTGATTGTGCCTGCAGTGATCACGTGGCTGATCATGCACTTATCACGTGGCTGATCATGCACTAATCACATGGCTGATCATGAACTGATCACGTGACTTAGCATGCAGTGATCTCGTGTCTGCATGGTGCTGATCATGTGACTGATCATGAACTTATCACGTGGCTATCATGCACTGATGATGTGCCTCAGGAAGCAATAACCAAAGAGCTGAGCAGGCATGAATCATGCAATCAGCAGGCAATAATCATTGACCTCAGCTGTGATGAATCATGCTGCTCAGCTGGCAATAATCAACCAGCTGAGCAGGTAGGAATCAGACGGCTCAGCTGGCAATTGTCAAGCAGATGAGCAGGTAGAAATCACGCAGCTCAGCTGGCAATTGTCAAGCAGCTCAGCAGACAGGAATCACGCAGCACAGTAGGCCCTGGTCATGAGACTCAGCAGGCACTTTTAACGTGGCTGATCTTACACTGATCAAGTGACTGATCATGCACTGATCACACGGCTATCATACACTGATCATATGACTGTGCATGCACTGATCATGTGGATGATCATACACTGGTCACGTGACTGATCATGCACTGATCATGTGGCTGATCATGCACTGATCAAGTGGTTGATCATGCACTGATCACGTGGCTATCATGCAATGACCACGTGACTGCGCATGCACTGTTTATGTGAATGATCATACACTGATCACGTGACTGATCACGAACAGATCACGTGACTGATCTTGCACTGATCACGTGGCTATCATGCACTCATCACGTGACTGCGCATGCACTGATCACGTATCTGTAGGCAATGATCACTTGGCTATCATGCACT
The DNA here is from genome assembly GCF_002263795.3 of Bos taurus. NCBI lineage: Eukaryota > Metazoa > Chordata > Mammalia > Artiodactyla > Bovidae > Bos > Bos taurus. The sequence continues at coordinate 35,558 of NW_020191848.1, read as the reverse complement.
GATCACGTGGCTGATCATGCACTGATCAGGTGACTCAGCATGCACCGATCACATAGCTATCATGCATTGATCACTTGGCTATCATGCACTGATCACGTGGCTGATCATACACTGATCATGTGACTGCACATGCACGGATCACGTGGCTGATCATACAGTGATCAGGTGGCGATCATGCACTGATCACGTGGCTGATCATGCACTCATCATGTTGCTGATCATGCACTGGTCAGCTGGCTATCATGCACTGATTACGTGCCTGATCATGCACTGATCACGTAGCTATCATGCACTGATCACATATCTATCATGCGGTGATCCCCTGGCTAATCATGCACTGATCACGTGACTGGTCATGCACTGATCTCGTGGCTGATCATTCACTGATCATGTGACTGATCATGCACTGATCCCGTGGCTGAATATGCAATGATCACAAAGCTCATCATACACTGACCACGGGACTCTGCATGCCCGGATCACGTGACTGATCACGCACTGATTTCGTGGCTATCATGCACTGATCACGTGGCTAATCATACATTCGTCACGTAACTAATCATGCAATGATCACGTGGTGATCTTGCACTGTTTACGTGGCTGATCATGCACTGTTCACGTAGCTATCATGTACTGATCACATGACTGAGCATGAAATGATCACGTGGATATCATACACTGATCACGTGACTGATCATGCACTGATCACGTGGCTGATAATGCACTGATCACGTGGCTGATCATGTACTGATCACGTGGCTATCATGCCCTGATCATGTGGCTGATCATATAATGATCACCTGACTGATCATGCACTGATCACGTGGCTATCATGCACTGATCACGTGGCTATCATGCACTGATCACGTGACTGATCACGTGGCTATCGTGACCTGATCATGTGACTGCGCTTGCACTGATCACGGAACTGTCGGCAATGGTAACTTGCTATCATACACTGATCACGTGGCTGATCCTGCACTGATCATGTGAGTGAGCATGCACCGATCACGTAGCTACATGCATTGGTCCCTTGGCTATCATGCACTGATCACGTGGCTGATCATACACTGATCACCTGACGGTGCATGCACTGATCACGTGGCTGATAATGCACTGATCACGTGGCTGATCATGTACTGATCACGTGGCTATCATGACCTGATCACGTGGCTGATCATGCACTGATCATGTGACTGAGCATGCACTGATCACGTAGCTATCATGCATTGATCACTTGGTTATCATGCACTGATAACGTGGCTGATCATACACTGATCACGGGACTGCACATGCAATGATGACATGGCTGATCATTCAGTGATCACGTGATTGATCATGCACTGATCATGTAGCTGATCATTCACTAATCACGTTGCTGCTCATGCACTGCTCAGGTGGCTATCATGCACTGATCACGTGGCTGATCATGCACTGATCACGTGACTGATCATGCACTGATCACGTGACTGATCATGCACTGATCACGTGGTGATCATACACTGATCACGAAGCTGATCATACACTGATCACGTGACTGCATGCACTGATCACTTGACTGTGCATGCACTGATCACGTGGCTGATCATACACTGATCACGTTACTGATCATGCACAGATCACGTGGCTCTCATGCACTGATCACTTGATTGTGCATGCAATAATCACGTGGATGATCATGCACTGATAACGTGCCTGATCATGCACTGATCACGTGGTGATCATACACTGATCTGATGCTAATCATAGACTGTTCACGTGACTTCATGCACTGATCACTTGCCTGATCATGCACTGATCACGTGGCTGATCATACTCTGATCACGAAGCTGATCATACACTGATCACGTGACTGCATGCACTGATCACTTGACTGTGCATGCACTGATCACGTGGATGATCATGCACTGATTAATCATGTACTGCTCACGTGGCTATCATGCACTGATCACGTGGATGATCATACACTGATCACGTGACTGATCATGCACAGAGCACGTGGCTCTCATGCACTGATCACTTGATTGTGCATGCAATAATCACGTGGATGATCATGCACTTATCACATGGCTGTTCATGAACTGATTACGTGACTTAGCGTGCAATGGTCTCATGTCTGAATGGTGCTGATCATGTGACTGATCATGAACTGATCAAGTGGCTATCATGCACTGATGACGTGCCTCAGGAGGTAATAACCAAAGAGCTGAGCAGGCACGAATCACGCAATCAGCAGGCAATAATCATGGACCTCAGCTGTGATGAATCATGCTGCTCAGCTGGCAATAATCAACCAGCTGAGCAGGTAGGAATCAGACGGCTCAGCTGGCAATTGTCAAGCAGATGAGCAGGTAGAAATCACGCAGCTCAGCTGGCAATTGTCAAGCAGCTCAGCAGACAGGAATCACGCAGCACAGTAGGCCCTGGTCATGAGACTCAGCAGGCACTTTTAACGTGGCTGATCTTACACTGATCAAGTGACTGATCATGCACTGATCACACGGCTATCATACACTGATCATATGACTGTGCATGCACTGATCATGTGGATGATCATACACTGGTCACGTGACTGATCATGCACTGATCATGTGGCTGATCATGCACTGATCAAGTGGTTGATCATGCACTGATCAAGTGGCTATCATGCAATGACCACGTGACTGCGCATGCACTGTTTATGTGAATGATCATACACTGATCACGTGACTGATCACGAACAGATCACGTGACTGATCTTGCACTGATCACGTGGCTATCATGCACTCATCACGTGACTGCGCATGCACTGATCACGTATCTGTAGGCAATGATCACTTGGCTATCATGCACTGATCACGTGGCTGATCATGCACTGATCAGGTGACTCAGCATGCACCGATCACATAGCTATCATGCATTGATCACTTGGCTATCATGCACTGATCACGTGGCTGATCATACACTGATCATGTGACTGCACATGCACGGATCACGTGGCTGATCATACAGTGATCAGGTGGCGATCATGCACTGATCACGTGGCTGATCATGCACTCATCATGTTGCTGATCATGCACTGGTCAGCTGGCTATCATGCACTGATTACGTGCCTGATCATGCACTGATCACGTAGCTATCATGCACTGATCACATGTCTATCATGCGGTGATCCCCTGGCTAATCATGCACTGATCACGTGACTGGTCATGCACTGATCTCGTGGCTGATCATTCACTGATCATGTGACTGATCATGCACTGATCCCGTGGCTGAATATGCAATGATCACAAAGCTCATCATACACTGACCACGGGACTCTGCATGCCCGGATCACGTGACTGATCACGCACTGATTTCGTGGCTATCATGCACTGATCACGTGGCTAATCATACATTCGTCACGTAACTAATCATGCAATGATCACGTGGTGATCTTGCACTGTTTACGTGGCTGATCATGCACTGTTCACGTAGCTATCATGTACTGATCACATGACTGAGCATGAAATGATCACGTGGATATCATACACTGATCACGTGACTGATCATGCACTGATCACGTGGCTGATAATGCACTGATCACGTGGCTGATCATGTACTGATCACGTGGATGATCATACATTGAACACGTGACTGTTCATGCACTGATCACCTGGTTATCATGCACTGATCACGTAGCTGATCATGCACTGTTCACGGGACTGATCATACACTGATCACGGTACGGATCATGCACTGATCACGTAGCTGATCATACACTGATCACATGACTGTGCATGCACTGATAACATGGCTGATCATGCACTGATCACGTGGCTGATCCTACACTGATCAGGTACCTGATCATGCACGAATAACGTTGCTAGCATGCACTGATCACGTGGCTGATCATACACTGATCACGTGCCTGATCATGCACTAATCACGTTGCGGATCATGCACTGAAACCGTGGCTGATCATACACTGATAACGTGGCTGATCATACTCTGATCATATGGCTGATCATGCACTGATCACGTGGCTGATCATACTCTGATCACGAAGCTGATCATACACTGATCACGTGACTGCATGCACTGATCACTTGACTGTGCATGCACTGATCACGTGGCTGATCATACACTGATCACGTTACTGATCATGCACAGATCACGTGGCTCTCATGCACTGATCACTTGATTGTGCATGCAATAATCACGTGGATGATCATGCACTGATAACGTGCCTGATCATGCACTGATCACGTGGTGATCATACACTGATCTGATGCTAATCATAGACTGTTCACGTGACTTCATGCACTGATCACTTGCCTGATCATGCACTGATCACGTGGCTGATCATACTCTGATCACGTGACTGCATGCACTGATCACTTGACTGTGCATGCACTGATCACGTGGATGATCATGCACTGATTAATCATGTACTGCTCACGTGGCTATCATGCACTGATCACGTGGATGATCATACACTGATCACGTGACTGATCATGCACAGAGCACGTGGCTCTCATGCACTGATCACTTGATTGTGCATGCAATAATCACGTGGATGATCATGCACTTATCACATGGCTGTTCATGAACTGATTACGTGACTTAGCGTGCAATGGTCTCATGTCTGAATGGTGCTGATCATGTGACTGATCATGAACTGATCAAGTGGCTATCATGCACTGATGACGTGCCTCAGGAGGTAATAACCAAAGAGCTGAGCAGGCACGAATCACGCAATCAGCAGGCAATAATCATGGACCTCAGCTGTGATGAATCATGCTGCTCAGCTGGCAGTCATCAAGCAGCTGAATAGGCAGGAATCAGACGGCTCAGCTGGCAATTGTCAAGCATATGAGCAGGCAGGAACCACGCAGCTAAGATGGCAATTGTCAAGTAGCTTATCCGACAGGATCACGCAGCTCAGTAGTCCCTGGTCACGGGACTCAGCAGGCACTGTTCACGTGGCTGATCATACACTGACCAAGTGACTGATCATGAACTGATCACGTGCCTGATCATGCACTGATCACGTGGCTGAGCATACAGTGATCACGTAACTCTGCATGCACTGATCATGTGGCTGATCATGCACTGATCACGTGGCTGATAATGCCCTGATAACCTGGTTATCATACACTGATCACATGACTGATCATACACTCTTCACGTGCCTGATCATGCACTGATCTCGTGGCTTATCATGCACTGATCACGAATCTGATCATATACTGATCACATGACTGTGCATGCACTGATCACGTGGCTGATAATGCACTGATCACGTGGCTGATCATACATTGATCACGTGGCTGATCATGCACTAATCACGTTGCGGATCATGCACTGATCACGTGGCTGATCATGTACTGGTCAGCTGGCTATCATGCACTGATTACGTGGCTGATCATACACTGATCACATGGCTATCATGCACTGATCCCCTGGCTGATCATGCACTGAACAGGTGACTGTGCATTCACTGAACACCTGGCTGATCATGCACTGATCCTGTGGCTGATCATACACTGATCACGTGACTGATTATGCACTAATCACGTTGCGGATCATGCACTGATCACGTGGCTGATAATGCACTGATCACATGGCTGATCATGCACTGATCACGAAGTTGAGCATACACTGATCACGTGACTGTGCATGCACTGATCACGTGGCTGATAATGCACTGATTACGAAGCTGAGCATACACTGATCACGTGACTGTGCATGCACTCATCACGGTGCTGATCATGCACTGATCACGTGGCTGATCATGCCCTGATACCCTGGCTCTCATACACTGATCAGGTGACTGATCATGCACTCTTCACGTGCCTGATCATACACTGATCATTTGGCTGATCATACACTGATTACGTTACTGTGCATGCACTTATCACGTGGCTATCATGCACTGATAACGTGGCTGATCATGCACTGATCTCATGGATGATCATACATTGATCACGTGACAGATCATGCACTGATCACGTGGCTATCATGCACTGATCACATGACTGCGCATGCACTGATTATGTGGATGATCATACACTGATCACGTGACTGATCATGCACTTATCACGTGGCTATCGTGACCTGATCATGTGACTGCGCTTGCACTGATCACGGAACTGTCGGCAATGGTAACTTGGCTATCATACACTGATCACGTGGTTGATCCTGCACTGATCATGTGACTGAGCATGCACCGATCACGTAGCTACATGCATTGGTCCCTTGGCTGTCATGCACTGACCACGTGGCTGATCATACACTGATCACCTGACTGTGCATGCACTGATCACGTGGCTGATAATGCACTGATCACGTTGCTGATCATGTACTGATCACGTGGCTATCATGACCTGATCACGTGGCTGATCATATAATGATCATCTGACTGATCATGCACTGATCATGTGGCTATCATGCACTGATCACGTGGATGATCATACATTGAACACGTGACTGTTCATGCACTGATCACCTGGTTATCATGCACTGATCACATAGCTGATCATGCACTGTTCACGTGCCTGATCATGCACTGAAGACGTGACCGATAATGCACTGATCACGTGGCTATCATGCACTGATCATGTGACTGCGCATGCAGTGATCTCGAGGATGATCATACACTGATCACGTGGCTGATCAGGAACTGATCACGTGGCTGAGCATACAGTGATCACGTGTCTAAATGTTTCTGATCATGTTATTGATCATGTGCTGATCACGTGGGTATCATGCACTGATCACGTGACTGTGCATGCACTGATCATATAACTGTAGGCAATGATCACATGCCTATCATGCACTGACCACGTGGCTGATCATGCACTGATCATGTGACTGAGTATTCACTGATCACGTAGCTATCATGCATTCATCACTTGGCTATCATGCACTGATCACGTGGCTGATCATACAGTGATCACGTGACTGCACATGCACTGATCATGTGGCTGATCATGCACTAATCACGTTGCTGATCATGCACTGGTCAGGTGCCTATCATGCACTGATTACGTGGCTGATCATGCACTGATCACATGGCAATCATGCGCTGATCACGTGGCTGATCATACACTGGTCACGTGACTGATCATGCACGGATCACGAGCCTGATCATGCACTGATCATGTGTCTGATCATGCACTGATCATGTGACTGATCATGCACTGTTCACGTGGCTGATCATGCACTGATCACGAAGCTGATCATACACTGATCACGTGACTGCATGCACTGACCACTTGGCTGATCATGCACTGATCACATGGCAATCATGCACTGATCACGTGGCTGATCATGCACTGATCACGAAGGTGATCATAGACTGATCACGTGACTGCATGCACTGACCACTTGGCTGATCATGCACTGATCAAGTGGCTGATCATGCACTGATCACGTGTCTGATCATACACTGATCACGGTACTGATCATGCACTGATCACGTAGCTGATCATACACTGATCACATGACTCTGCATGCACTGATAACATGGCTGATCATGCACTGATCACGTGGCTGATCATACACTGATCACGTGCCTGATCATGCACTAATCACGTTGCGGATCATGCACTGAAACCGTGGCTGATCATACACTGATAACGTGGCTGATCATACTCTGATCATATGGCTGATCATGCACTGATCACGTGGCTGATCATACTCTGATCACGAAGCTGATCATACATTGATCACGTGACTGGATGAGCTGATCACTTGACTGTGCTTGCACTGATCACGTGGATGATCATGCACTGATTAATCATGTACTGGGCACGTGGCTATCATGCACTGGATATCATACACTGATCACGTGTCTGATCATGCAGTGATAATGTGGCTGATCATACACTGATCACGTGGCTGATCATGCACTAATCACGTTGTGGATCATGCACTGATCAAGTGGCTGATCATACACTGATAACGTGGCTGACATTCACTGATCACTTGGCTGATCTTACACTGATCACGTGGCTGATCATGCACTGATCATGTGACTGAGCATGCACTGATCACGTGACTGATCATGCACTGATAACGTGCCTGATCATGCACTGATCACGTGGTGATCATACACTGATCACGAAGCTGATCATACATTGATCACGTGACTGGATGAGCTGATCACTTGACTGTGCTTGCACTGATCACGTGGATGATCATGCACTGATTAATCATGTACTGGTCACGTGGCTATCATGCACTGATCACGTGGCTATCATGCACTGATCACGTGACTGCGCATGCACTGATTATGTGGATGATCATACACTGATCACGTGACTGATCACGCACTGATCACGTGACTGATCATGCACTGATCACGTGGCTAACGTGACCTGATCATGTGACTGCGCTTGCAGTGATCACGGAACTGTCGGCAATGGTAACTTGGCTATCATACACTGATCACGTGGCTGATCCTGCACTGATCATGTGACTGAGCATGCACCGATCACGTGGCTACATGCATTGGTCCCTTGGCTATCATGCACTGATCACGTGGCTGATCATACACTGATTAATCATGTACTGGTTACGTGGCTATCATGCACTGATCACTTGATTGTGCCTGCAGTGATCACGTGGCTGATCATGCACTTATCACGTGGCTGATCATGCACTAATCACATGGCTGATCATGAACTGATCACGTGACTTAGCATGCAGTGATCTCGTGTCTGCATGGTGCTGATCATGTGACTGATCATGAACTTATCACGTGGCTATCATGCACTGATGATGTGCCTCAGGAAGCAATAACCAAAGAGCTGAGCAGGCATGAATCATGCAATCAGCAGGCAATAATCATTGACCTCAGCTGTGATGAATCATGCTGCTCAGCTGGCAATAATCAACCAGCTGAGCAGGTAGGAATCAGACGGCTCAGCTGGCAATTGTCAAGCAGATGAGCAGGTAGAAATCACGCAGCTCAGCTGGCAATTGTCAAGCAGCTCAGCAGACAGGAATCACGCAGCACAGTAGGCCCTGGTCATGAGACTCAGCAGGCACTTTTAACGTGGCTGATCTTACACTGATCAAGTGACTGATCATGCACTGATCACACGGCTATCATACACTGATCATATGACTGTGCATGCACTGATCATGTGGATGATCATACACTGGTCACGTGACTGATCATGCACTGATCATGTGGCTGATCATGCACTGATCAAGTGGTTGATCATGCACTGATCACGTGGCTATCATGCAATGACCACGTGACTGCGCATGCACTGTTTATGTGAATGATCATACACTGATCACGTGACTGATCACGAACAGATCACGTGACTGATCTTGCACTGATCACGTGGCTATCATGCACTCATCACGTGACTGCGCATGCACTGATCACGTATCTGTAGGCAATGATCACTTGGCTATCATGCACTGATCACGTGGCTGATCATGCACTGATCAGGTGACTCAGCATGCACCGATCACATAGCTATCATGCATTGATCACTTGGCTATCATGCACTGATCACGTGGCTGATCATACACTGATCATGTGACTGCACATGCACGGATCACGTGGCTGATCATACAGTGATCAGGTGGCGATCATGCACTGATCACGTGGCTGATCATGCACTCATCATGTTGCTGATCATGCACTGGTCAGCTGGCTATCATGCACTGATTACGTGCCTGATCATGCACTGATCACGTAGCTATCATGCACTGATCACATGTCTATCATGCGGTGATCCCCTGGCTAATCATGCACTGATCACGTGACTGGTCATGCACTGATCTCGTGGCTGATCATTCACTGATCATGTGACTGATCATGCACTGATCCCGTGGCTGAATATGCAATGATCACAAAGCTCATCATACACTGACCACGGGACTCTGCATGCCCGGATCACGTGACTGATCACGCACTGATTTCGTGGCTATCATGCACTGATCACGTGGCTAATCATACATTCGTCACGTCACTAATCATGCAATGATCACGTGGTGATCTTGCACTGTTTACGTGGCTGATCATGCACTGTTCACGTAGCTATCATGTACTGATCACATGACTGAGCATGAAATGATCACGTGGATATCATACACTGATCACGTGACTGATCATGCACTGATCACGTGGCTGATAATGCACTGATCACGTGGCTGATCATGTACTGATCACGTGGCTATCATGCCCTGATCATGTGGCTGATCATATAATGATCACCTGACTGATCATGCACTGATCACGTGGCTATCATGCACTGATCACGTGGATGATCATACATTGAACACGTGACTGTTCATGCACTGATCACCTGGTTATCATGCACTGATCACGTAGCTGATCATGCACTGTTCACGTGACTGATCAGCACTGAAGACGTGACCGATAATGCACTGATCACGTGGCTATCATGCACTGATCATGTGACTGCGCATGCAGTGATCTCGAGGATGATCATACACTGATCACGTGGCTGATCAGGAACTGATCACGTGACTAAGCATACAGTGATCACGTGTCTAAATGTTTCTTGTCATGTTATTAATCATGTGCTGATCACGTGGGTATCATGCACTGATCACGTGACTGTGCATGCACTGATCATATAACTGTAGGCAATGATCACATGCCTATCATGCACTGACCACGTGGCTGATCATGCACTGATCATGTGACTGAGTATTCACTGATCACGTAGCTATCATGCATTCATCACTTGGCTATCATGCACTGATCACGTGGCTGATCATACAGTGATCACGTGACTGCACATGCACTGATCATGTGGCTGATCATGCACTAATCACGTTGCTGATCATGCACTGGTCAGGTGCCTATCATGCACTGATTACGTGGCTGATCATGCACTGATCACATGGCAATCATGCGCTGATCACGTGGCTGATCATACACTGGTCACGTGACTGATCATGCACGGATCACGAGCCTGATCATGCACTGATCATGTGTCTGATCATGCACTGATCATGTGACTGATCATGCACTGTTCACGTGGCTGATCATGCACTGATCACGAAGCTGATCATACACTGATCACGTGACTGCATGCACTGACCACTTGGCTGATCATGCACTGATCACATGGCAATCATGCACTGATCACGTGGCTGATCATGCACTGATCACGAAGGTGATCATAGACTGATCACGTGACTGCATGCACTGACCACTTGGCTGATCATGCACTGATCAATGGCTGATCATGCACTGATCACGTGTCTGATCATACACTGATCACGGTACTGATCATGCACTGATCACGTAGCTGATCATACACTGATCACATGACTCTGCATGCACTGATAACATGGCTGATCATGCACTGATCACGTGGCTGATCATACACTGATCACGTGCCTGATCATGCACTAATCACGTTGCGGATCATGCACTGAAACCGTGGCTGATCATACACTGATAACGTGGCTGATCATACTCTGATCATATGGCTGATCATGCACTGATCACGTGGCTGATCATACTCTGATCACGAAGCTGATCATACATTGATCACGTGACTGGATGAGCTGATCACTTGACTGCGCTTGCACTGATCACGTGGATGATCATGCACTGATTAATCATGTACTGGGCACGTGGCTATCATGCACTGGATATCATACACTGATCACGTGTCTGATCATGCAGTGATAATGTGGCTGATCATACACTGATCACGTGGCTGATCATGCACTAATCACGTTGTGGATCATGCACTGATCAAGTGGCTGATCATACACTGATAACGTGGCTGACATTCACTGATCACTTGGCTGATCTTACACTGATCACGTGGCTGATCATGCACTGATCATGTGACTGAGCATGCACTGATCACGTGACTGATCATGCACTGATAACGTGCCTGATCATGCACTGATCACGTGGTGATCATACACTGATCACGAAGCTGATCATACATTGATCACGTGACTGGATGAGCTGATCACTTGACTGTGCTTGCACTGATCACGTGGATGATCATGCACTGATTAATCATGTACTGGTCACGTGGCTATCATGCACTGATCACGTGGCTATCATGCACTGATCACGTGACTGCGCATGCACTGATTATGTGGATGATCATACACTGATCACGTGACTGATCACGCACTGATCACGTGACTGATCATGCACTGATCACGTGGCTAACGTGACCTGATCATGTGACTGCGCTTGCAGTGATCACGGAACTGTCGGCAATGGTAACTTGGCTATCATACACTGATCACGGTGGCTGATCCTGCACTGATCATGTGACTGAGCATGCACGATCACGTGGCTACATGCATTGGTCCCTTGGCTATTCATGCACTGATCACGTGGCTGATCATACACTGATTAATCATGTACTGGTTACGTGGCTATCATGCACTGATCACTTGATTGTGCCTGCAGTGATCACGTGGCTGATCATGCACTTATCACGTGGCTGATCATGCACTAATCACATGGCTGATCATGAACTGATCACGTGACTGTAGCATGCAGTGATCTCGTGTCTGCATTGTGCTGATCATGTGACTGATCATGAACTTATCACGTGGCTATCATGCACTGATGATGTGCCTCAGGAAGCAATAACCAAAGAGCTGAGCAGGCATTGAATCATGCCAATCAGCAGGCATAATCATTGACCTCAGCTGTGATGAATCATGCTGCTCAGCTGGCAATAATCAACCAGCTGAGCAGGTAGGAATCAGACGCTCAGCTGGCAATTGTCAAGCAGATGAGCAGGTAGAAATCACGCAGCTCAGCTGGCAATTGTCAAGCAGCTCAGCAGACAGGAATCACGCAGCACAGTAGCCCTGGTCATGAGACTCAGCAGGCACTTTTAACGTGGCTGATCTTACACTTGATCAAGTGACTGATCATGCACTGATCACACGGCTATCATACACTGATCATATGACTGTGCATGCACTGATCATGTGGATGATCATACACTGGTCACGTGACTGATCATGCACTGATCATGTGGCTGATCATGCACTGATCAAGTGGTTGATCATGCACTGATCACGTGGCTATCATGCAATGACCACGTGACTGCGCATGCACTGTTTATGTGAATGATCATACACTGATCACGTGACTGATCACGAACAGATCACGTGACTGATCTTGCACTGATCACGTGGCTATCATGCACTCATCACGTGACTGCGCATGCACTGATCACGTATCTGTAGGCAATGATCACTTGGCTATCATGCACTGATCACGTGGCTGATCATGCACTGATCAGGTGACTCAGCATGCACCGATCACATAGCTATCATGCATTGATCACTTGGCTATCATGCACTGATCACGTGGCTGATCATACACTGATCATGTGACTGCACATGCACGGATCACGTGGCTGATCATACAGTGATCAGGTGGCGATCATGCACTGATCACGTGGCTGATCATGCACTCATCATGTTGCTGATCATGCACTGGTCAGCTGGCTATCATGCACTGATTACGTGCCTGATCATGCACTGATCACGTAGCTATCATGCACTGATCACATGTCTATCATGCGGTGATCCCCTGGCTAATCATGCACTGATCACGTGACTGGTCATGCACTGATCTCGTGGCTGATCATTCACTGATCATGTGACTGATCATGCACTGATCCCGTGGCTGAATATGCAATGATCACAAAGCTCATCATACACTGACCACGGGACTCTGCATGCCCGGAATCACGTGACTGATCACGCACTGATTTCGTGGCTATCATGCACTGATCACGTGGCTAATCATACATTCGTCACGTAACTAATCATGGCAATGATCACGTGGTGATCTTGCACTGTTTACGTGGCTGATCATGCACTGTTCACGTAGCTATCATGTACTGATCCACATGACTGAGCATGAAATGATCACGTGGGATATTCATTCACTGATCACGTGACTGATCATGCACTGATCACGTGGCTGATAATGCACTGATCACGTGGCTGATCATGTACTGATCACGTGGCTATCATGCCCTGATCATGTGGCTGATCATATAATGATCACCTGAACTGATCATGGCACTGATCACGTGGCTATCATGCACTGATCACGTGGCTATCATCATGATCACTGAACACGTGACTGTTCGACCTGCATGTGACTGGCTCACTGATCACGAACTGTCGGCAATGGTAACTTTGCTATCATACACTGACACGTGGCTGATCCTGCACTGATCATGTGAGTGAGCATGCCACCGATCACGTAGCTACATGCATTGGTCCCTTGGCTATCATGCACTGATCACGTGGCTGATCATACACTGATCACCTGACGGTGCATGCACTGATCACGTGCTGATAATGCACTGATCACGTGGCTGATCATGTTATCTGATCACGTGGCTATCATGACCTGATCACGTGGCTGATCATGCACTGATCATGTGACTGAGCATGCACTGATCACGTAAGCTATCATGCATGATCACTTGGCTATCATGCACTGATATACTGGCTGATCATACACTGATTCACGGGACTGCACATGCAATGATGACATGGCTGATCATTCAGTGATCACGTGATTGATCATGCACTGATCATGTAGCTGATCATTCACTAATCACGTTGCTGCTCATGCACTGCTCAGGTGGGCTATCATGCACTGATCACGTGGCTGATCATGCACTGATCACGTGACTGATCATGCACTGATCACGTGACTGATCATGCACTGATCACGTGGTGATCATACACTGTCACGAAGCTGATCATACACTGATCACGTGACTGCATGCACTGATCACTTGACTGTGCATTGCACTGATCACGTGGCTGATCATACACTGATCACGCTTACTGATCATGCACAGATCACGTGGCTCTCATGCACTGATCACTGATTGTGCATGCAATAATCACGTGGATGATCATGCACTGATAACGTGCCTGATCATGCACTGATCACGTGGTGATCATACACTGATCTGATGCTAATCATAGACTGTTCACGTGACTTCATGCACTGATCACTTGCCTGATCAGACCACTGATTCACGTGGCTGATCATACTCTGATCACGAAGCTGATCATACCACTGATCACGTGACTGCATTGCACTGATCACTTGACGTGCATGCACTGACACGTGGAATGATCATGCACTGATTAATCATTGTACTGCTCACGTGGCTATCATGCACTGATCACGTGGATGATCATTACACTGATCACGTACTGATTCATGCACAGAGCACGTGGCTCTCATGCACTGATCACTTGATTGTGCATGCAATAATCACGTGGATGATCATGCACTTATCAATGGCTGTTCATGAACTGATTACGTGACTTAGCGTGCAATGGTCTCATGTCTGAATGGTGCTGATCATGTGACTGATCATGAACTGATCAAGTGGCTATCATGCATGATGACGTGCCTCAGGAGGTAATAACCAAAGAGCTGAGCAGGCACGAATCACGCAATCAGCAGGCAATAATCATGGACCTCAGGCTGTGATGAATCATGCTGCCTCAGCGGCAATTACCAAGCTGAGCAGGTAGGAAATCAGACGGCTCAGCTGGCAATTGTCAAGCAGATGAGCAGGTAGAAATCACGCAGCTCAGCTGGCAATTGTCAAGCAGCTCAGCAGACAGGAATCACGCAGCACAGTAGGCCCTGGTCATGAGACTCAGCAGGCACTTTTAACGTGCTGATCTTACACTGATCAAGTGACTGATCATGCACTGATCACACGGCTATCATACACTGATCATATGACTGTGCATGCACTGATCATGTGGATGATCATACACTGGTCACGTGACTGATCATGCACTGATCATGTGGCTGATCATGCACTGATCAAGTGGTTGATCATGCACTGATCAAGTGGCTATCATGCAATGACCACGTGACTGCGCATGCACTGTTTATGTGAATGATCATACACTGATCACGTGACTGATCCACGAACAGATCACGTGACTGATCTTGCACTGATCACGTGGCTATCATGCACTCATCACGTGACTGCGCATGCACTGATCACGTATCTGTAGGCAATGATCACTTGGCTATCATGCACTGATCACGTGGCTGATCATGCACTGATCAGGTGACTCAGCATGCACCGATCACATAGCTATCATGCATTGATCACTTGGCTATCATGCACTGATCACGTGGCTGATCATACACTGATCAAGTGACTGAACATGCAACGGATCACGTGGCTGATCATACAGTGATCAGGTGGCGATCATGCACTGATCACGTGGCTGATCATGCACTCATCATGTTGCTGATCATGCACTGGTCAGCTGGCTATCATGCACTGATTACGTGCCTGATCATGCACTGATCACGTAGCTATCATGCACTGATCACATGTCTATCATTGCGGTGATCCCCTGGCTAATCATGCACTGATTCACGTGACTGGTCATGCACTGATCTCGTGGCTGATCATTCACTGATCATGTGACTGATTCATGCACTGATCCCGTGGCTGAATATGCAATGATCACAAAGCTCATCATACACTGACCACGGACTCTGCATGCCCGGATCACGTGACTGATCACGCACTGATTTCGTGGCTATCATGCACTGATCACGTGGCTAATCATACATTCGTCACGTAACTAATCATGCAATGATCACGTGGTGATCTTGCCACTGTTTACGTGGCTGATCATCACTGTTCCACTAGCTATCATGTACTGATCACATGACTGAGCATGAAATGATTCACGTGGATATCATACACTGATCACGTGACTGATCATGCACTGATCACGTGGCTGATAATGCACTGATCACGTGGCTGATCATGTACTGATCACGTGGATGATCATACATTGAACACGTGACTGTTCATGCACTGATCACCTGGCTATCATGCACTGATCACGTAGCTGATCATGCACTGTTCACGGGACTGATCATACACTGATCACGGTACGGATCATGCACTGATCACGTAGCTGATCATACACTGATCACATGACTGTGCATGCACTGATAACATGGCTGATCATGCACTGATCACGTGGCATCCTACACTGATCAGGTACCTGATTCATGCACGAATAACGTTGCTAGCATGCACTGATCACGTGGCTGATCATACACTGATCACGTGCCTGATCATGCACACATCACGTTGCGATCATGCACTGAAACCGTGGCTGATCATACACTGATAACGTGGCTGATCATACTCTGATCATATGGCTGATCATGCACTGATCACGTGGCTGATCATACTCTGATCACGAAGCTGATCATACACTGATCACGTGACTGCATGCACTGATCACTTGACTGTGCATGCACTGATCACGTGGATCTACATATCACGTTACTGATCATGCACAGATCACGTGGCTCTCATGCACTGATCACTTGATTGTGCATGCAATAATCACGTGGATGATCATGCACTGATAACGTGCCTGATCATGCACTGATCACGTGGTGATCATACACTGATCTGATGCTAATCATAGACTGTTCACGTGACTTCATGCACTGATCACTTGCCTGATCATGCACTGATCACGTGGCTGATCATACTCTGATCACGTGACTGCATGCACTGATCACTTGACTGTGCATGCACTGATCACGTGGATGATCATGCACTGATTAATCATGTACTGCTCACGTGGCTATCATGCACTGATCACGTGGATGATCATACACTGATCACGTGACTGATCATGCACAGAGCACGTGGCTCTCATGCACTGATCACTTGATTGTGCATGCAATAATCACGTGGATGATCATGCACTTATCACATGGCTGTTCATGAACTGATTACGTGACTTAGCGTGCAATGGTCTCATGTCTGAATGGTGCTGATCATGTGACTGATCATGAACTGATCAAGTGGCTATCATGCACTGATGACGTGCCTCAGGAGGTAATAACCAAAGAGCTGAGCAGGCACGAATCACGCAATCAGCAGGCAATAATCATGGACCTCAGCTGTGATGAATCATGCTGCTCAGCTGGCAGTCATCAAGCAGCTGAATAGGCAGGAATCAGACGGCTCAGCTGGCAATTGTCAAGCATATGAGCAGGCAGGAACCACGCAGCTAAGATGGCAATTGTCAAGTAGCTTATCCGACAGGATCACGCAGCTCAGTAGTCCCTGGTCACGGGACTCAGCAGGCACTGTTCACGTGGCTGATCATACACTGACCAAGTGACTGATCATGAACTGATCACGTGCCTGATCATGCACTGATCACGTGGCTGAGCATACAGTGATCACGTAACTCTGCATGCACTGATCATGTGGCTGATCATGCACTGATCACGTGGCTGATAATGCCCTGATAACCTGGTTATCATACACTGATCACATGACTGATCATACACTCTTCACGTGCCTGATCATGCACTGATCTCGTGGCTTATCATGCACTGATCACGAATCTGATCATATACTGATCACATGACTGTGCATGCACTGATCACGTGGCTGATAATGCACTGATCACGTGGCTGATCATACATTGATCACGTGGCTGATCATGCACTAATCACGTTGCGGATCATGCACTGATCACGTGGCTGATCATGTACTGGTCAGCTGGCTATCATGCACTGATTACGTGGCTGATCATACACTGATCACATGGCTATCATGCACTGATCCCCTGGCTGATCATGCACTGAACAGGTGACTGTGCATTCACTGAACACCTGGCTGATCATGCACTGATCCTGTGGCTGATCATACACTGATCACGTGACTGATTATGCACTAATCACGTTGCGGATCATGCACTGATCACGTGGCTGATAATGCACTGATCACATGGCTGATCATGCACTGATCACGAAGTTGAGCATACACTGATCACGTGACTGTGCATGCACTGATCACGTGGCTGATAATGCACTGATTACGAAGCTGAGCATACACTGATCACGTGACTGTGCATGCACTCATCACGGTGCTGATCATGCACTGATCACGTGGCTGATCATGATACCCTGGCTCTCATACACTGATCAGGTGACTGATCATGCACTCTTCACGTGCCTGATCATACACTGATCATTTGGCTGATCATACACTGATTACGTTACTGTGCATGCACTTATCACGTGGCTATCATGCACTGATAACGTGGCTGATCATGCACTGATCTCATGGATGATCATACATTGATCACGTGACAGATCATGCACTGATCACGTGGCTATCATGCACTGATCACATGACTGCGCATGCACTGATTATGTGGATGATCATACACTGATCACGTGACTGATCATGCACTTATCACGTGGCTATCGTGACCTGATCATGTGACTGCGCTTGCACTGATCACGGAACTGTCGGCAATGGTAACTTGGCTATCATACACTGATCACGTGGTTGATCCTGCACTGATCATGTGACTGAGCATGCACCGATCACGTAGCTACATGCATTGGTCCCTTGGCTGTCATGCACTGACCACGTGGCTGATCATACACTGATCACCTGACTGTGCATGCACTGATCACGTGGCTGATAATGCACTGATCACGTTGCTGATCATGTACTGATCACGTGGCTATCATGACCTGATCACGTGGCTGATCATATAATGATCACCTGACTGATCATGCACTGATCATGTGGCTATCATGCACTGATCACGTGGATGATCATACATTGAACACGTGACTGTTCATGCACTGATCACCTGGTTATCATGCACTGATCACATAGCTGATCATGCACTGTTCACGTGCCTGATCATGCACTGAAGACGTGACCGATAATGCACTGATCACGTGGCTATCATGCACTGATCATGTGACTGCGCATGCAGTGATCTCGAGGATGATCATACACTGATCACGTGGCTGATCAGGAACTGATCACGTGGCTGAGCATACAGTGATCACGTGTCTAAATGTTTCTGATCATGTTATTGATCATGTGCTGATCACGTGGGTATCATGCACTGATCACGTGACTGTGCATGCACTGATCATATAACTGTAGGCAATGATCACATGCCTATCATGCACTGACCACGTGGCTGATCATGCACTGATCATGTGACTGAGTATTCACTGATCACGTAGCTATCATGCATTCATCACTTGGCTATCATGCACTGATCACGTGGCTGATCATACAGTGATCACGTGACTGCACATGCACTGATCATGTGGCTGATCATGCACTAATCACGTTGCTGATCATGCACTGGTCAGGTGCCTATCATGCACTGATTACGTGGCTGATCATGCACTGATCACATGGCAATCATGCGCTGATCACGTGGCTGATCATACACTGGTCACGTGACTGATCATGCACGGATCACGAGCCTGATCATGCACTGATCATGTGTCTGATCATGCACTGATCATGTGACTGATCATGCACTGTTCACGTGGCTGATCATGCACTGATCACGAAGCTGATCATACACTGATCACGTGACTGCATGCACTGACCACTTGGCTGATCATGCACTGATCACATGGCAATCATGCACTGATCACGTGGCTGATCATGCACTGATCACGAAGGTGATCATAGACTGATCACGTGACTGCATGCACTGACCACTTGGCTGATCATGCACTGATCAAGTGGCTGATCATGCACTGATCACGTGTCTGATCATACACTGATCACGGTACTGATCATGCACTGATCACGTAGCTGATCATACACTGATCACATGACTCTGCATGCACTGATAACATGGCTGATCATGCACTGATCACGTGGCTGATCATACACTGATCACGTGCCTGATCATGCACTAATCACGTTGCGGATCATGCACTGAAACCGTGGCTGATCATACACTGATAACGTGGCTGATCATACTCTGATCATATGGCTGATCATGCACTGATCACGTGGCTGATCATACTCTGATCACGAAGCTGATCATACATTGATCACGTGACTGGATGAGCTGATCACTTGACTGTGCTTGCACTGATCACGTGGATGATCATGCACTGATTAATCATGTACTGGGCACGTGGCTATCATGCACTGGATATCATACACTGATCACGTGCCTGATCATGCAGTGATAATGTGGCTGATCATACACTGATCACGTGGATGATCATGCACTAATCACGTTGTGGATCATGCACTGATCAAGTGGCTGATCATACACTGATAACGTGGCTGACATTCACTGATCACTTGGCTGATCTTACACTGATCACGTGGCTGATCATGCACTGATCATGTGACTGAGCATGCACTGATCACGTGACTGATCATGCACTGATAACGTGCCTGATCATGCACTGATCACGTGGTGATCATACACTGATCACGAAGCTGATCATACATTGATCACGTGACTGGATGAGCTGATCACTTGACTGTGCTTGCACTGATCACGTGGATGATCATGCACTGATTAATCATGTACTGGTCACGTGGCTATCATGCACTGATCACGTGGCTATCATGCACTGATCACGTGACTGCGCATGCACTGATTATGTGGATGATCATACACTGATCACGTGACTGATCACGCACTGATCACGTGACTGATCATGCACTGATCACGTGGCTAACGTGACCTGATCATGTGACTGCGCTTGCAGTGATCACGGAACTGTCGGCAATGGTAACTTGGCTATCATACACTGATCACGTGGCTGATCCTGCACTGATCATGTGACTGAGCATGCACCGATCACGTGGCTACATGCATTGGTCCCTTGGCTATCATGCACTGATCACGTGGCTGATCATACACTGATTAATCATGTACTGGTTACGTGGCTATCATGCACTGATCACTTGTGCCTGCAGTGATCACGTGGCTGATCATGCACTTATCACGTGGCTGATCATGCACTAATCACATGGCTGATCATGAACTGATCACGTGACTTAGCATGCAGTGATCTCGTGTCTGCATGGTGCTGATCATGTGACTGATCATGAACTTATCACGTGGCTATCATGCACTGATGATGTGCCTCAGGAAGCAATAACCAAAGAGCTGAGCAGGCATGAATCATGCAATCAGCAGGCAATAATCATTGACCTCAGCTGTGATGAATCATGCTGCTCAGCTGGCAATAATCAACCAGCTGAGCAGGTAGGAATCAGACGGCTCAGCTGGCAATTGTCAAGCAGATGAGCAGGTAGAAATCACGCAGCTCAGCTGGCAATTGTCAAGCAGCTCAGCAGACAGGAATCACGCAGCACAGTAGGCCCTGGTCATGAGACTCAGCAGGCACTTTTAACGTGGCTGATCTTACACTGATCAAGTGACTGATCATGCACTGATCACACGGCTATCATACACTGATCATATGACTGTGCATGCACTGATCATGTGGATGATCATACACTGGTCACGTGACTGATCATGCACTGATCATGTGGCTGATCATGCACTGATCAAGTGGTTGATCATGCACTGATCACGTGGCTATCATGCAATGACCACGTGACTGCGCATGCACTGTTTATGTGAATGATCATACACTGATCACGTGACTGATCACGAACAGATCACGTGACTGATCTTGCACTGATCACGTGGCTATCATGCACTCATCACGTGACTGCGCATGCACTGATCACGTATCTGTAGGCAATGATCACTTGGCTATCATGCACTGATCACGTGGCTGATCATGCACTGATCAGGTGACTCAGCATGCACCGATCACATAGCTATCATGCATTGATCACTTGGCTATCATGCACTGATCACGTGGCTGATCATACACTGATCATGTGACTGCACATGCACGGATCACGTGGCTGATCATACAGTGATCAGGTGGCGATCATGCACTGATCACGTGGCTGATCATGCACTCATCATGTTGCTGATCATGCACTGGTCAGCTGGCTATCATGCACTGATTACGTGCCTGATCATGCACTGATCACGTAGCTATCATGCACTGATCACATGTCTATCATGCGGTGATCCCCTGGCTAATCATGCACTGATCACGTGACTGGTCATGCACTGATCTCGTGGCTGATCATTCACTGATCATGTGACTGATCATGCACTGATCCCGTGGCTGAATATGCAATGATCACAAAGCTCATCATACACTGACCACGGGACTCTGCATGCCCGGATCACGTGACTGATCACGCACTGATTTCGTGGCTATCATGCACTGATCACGTGGCTAATCATACATTCGTCACGTCACTAATCATGCAATGATCACGTGGTGATCTTGCACTGTTTACGTGGCTGATCATGCACTGTTCACGTAGCTATCATGTAATGATCACATGGACTGAGCATGAAATGATCACGTGGATATCATACACTGATCACGTGACTGATCATGGCACTGATCACGTGGCTGATAATGCACTGATCACGTGGCTGATCATGTACTGATCACGTGGCTATCATGCCCTGATCATGTGGCTGATCATATAATGATCACCTGACTGATCATGCACTGATCACGTGGCTATCATGCACTGATCACGTGGATGATCATACATTGAACACGTGACTGTTCATGCACTGATCACCTGGTTATCATGCACTGATCACGTAGCTGATCATGCACTGTTCACGTGACTGATCATGCACTGAAGACGTGACCGATAATGCACTGATCACGTGGCTATCATGCACTGATCATGTGACTGCGCATGCAGTGATCTCGAGGATGATCATACACTGATCACGTGGCTGATCAGGAACTGATCACGTGACTAAGCATACAGTGATCACGTGTCTAAATGTTTCTTGTCATGTTATTAATCATGTGCTGATCACGTGGGTATCATGCCTGATCACGTGGCCTGATCATGCACTGATCACGTGGTCATAAACTGTAGCCAATGATCACTAGCCTATCATGCACTGACCACGTGGCTGATCATGCACTGATCATGTGACTGAGTATTCACTAATCACGTAGCTATCATGCATTTCATCACTTGGCTATCATGCACTGATCACGTGGCTGATCATACAGTGATCACGTGACTGCACATGCACTGATCATGTGGCTGATCATGCACTAATCACGTTGCTGATCATGCACTGGTCAGGTGCCTATCATGCACTGATTACGTGGCTGATCATGCACTGATCACATGGCAATCATGCGCTGATCACGTGGCTGATCATACACTGGTCACGTGACTGATCATGCACGGATCACGAGCCTGATCATGCACTGATCATGTGTCTGATCATGCACTGATCATGTGACTGATCATGCACTGTTCACGTGGCTGATCATGCACTGATCACGAAGCTGATCATACACTGATACGTGACTGCATGCACTGACCACTTGGCTGATCATGCACTGATCACATGGCAATCATGCACTGATCACGTGGCTGATCATGCACTGATCACGAAGGTGATCATAGACTGATTCACGTGACTGCATGCACTGACCACTTGGGCTGATCATGCACTGATCAAGTGGCTGATCATGCACTGATCACGTGTCTGATCATACACTGATCACGGTACTGATCATGCACTGATCACGTAGCTGATCATACACTGATCACATGACTCTGCATGCACTGATAACATGGCTGATCATGCACTGATCACGTGGCTGATCATACACTGATCACGTGCCTGATCATGCACTAATCACGTTGCGGATCATGCACTGAAACCGTGGCTGATCATACACTGATAACGTGGCTGATCATACTCTGATCATATGGCTGATCATGCACTGATCACGTGGCTGATCATACTCTGATCACGAAGCTGATCATACATTGATCACGTGACTGGATGAGCTGATCACTTGACTGGCTTGCACTGATCACGTGGATGATCATGCACTGATTAATCATGTACTGGGCACGTGGCTATCATGCACTGGATATCATACACTGATCACGTGTCTGATCATGCAGTGATAATGTGGCTGATCATACACTGATCACGTGGCTGATCATGCACTAATCACGTTGTGGATCATGCACTGATCAAGTGGCTGATCATACACTGATAACGTGGCTGACATTCACTGATCACTTGGCTGATCTTACACTGATCACGTGGCTGATCATGCACTGATCATGTGACTGAGCATGCACTGATCACGTGGACTGATCATGCACTGATAACGTGCCTGATCATGCACTGATCACGTGGTGATCATACACTGATCACGAAGCTGATCATACATTGATCACGTGACTGGATGAGCTGATCACTTGACTGTGCTTGCACTGATCACGTGGATGATCATGCACTGATTAATCATGTACTGGTCACGTGGCTATCATGCACTGATCACGTGGCTATCATGCACTGATCACGTGACTGCGCATGCACTGATTATGTGGATGATCATACACTGATCACGTGACTGATCACGCACTGATCACGTGACTGATCATGCACTGATCACGTGGCTAACGTGACCTGATCATGTGATGCGCTTGCAGTGATCACGGAACTGTCGGCAATGGTAACTTGGCTATCATACACTGATCACGTGGCTGATCCTGCACTGATCATGTGACTGACATGCACCGATCACGTGGCTACATGCATTGGTCCCTTGGCTATCATGCACTGATCACGTGGCTGATCATACACTGATTAATCATGTACTGGTTACGATGGCTATCATGCACTGATCACTGATTGCTGCCTGCAGTGATCACGTTGGCTGATCATGCATTATCCACGTGGCTGATCATGCACTAATCACATGGCTGATCATGAACTGATCACGTGACTTAGCATGCAGTTGATCTCGTGTCTGCATGGTGCTGATCATGTGACTGATCATGAACTTATCACGTGGCTATCATGCACTGATGATGTGCCTCAGGAAGCAATAACCAAAGAGCTGAGCAGGCATGATCATGCAATCAGCAGGCAATAATCATTGACCTCAGCTGTGATGAATCATGCTGCTCAGTGGCAATAATCAACCAGCTGAGCAGGTAGGTAATCAGACGGCTCAGCTGGCAATTGTCAAGCAGATGAGCAGGTAGAAATCACGCAGCTCAGCTGGCAATTGTCAGCAGCTCAGCAGGACAGGAATCACGCAGCACAGTAGGCCTGGTCATGAGACTCAGCAGGCACTTTTTAACGTGGCTGATCTTACACTGAATCAAGTGACTGATCATGCACTGATCACACGGCTATCATACACTGATTCATATGACTGTGCATGCACTGAATCATGTGGAATGATCATACACTGGTCACGTGACTGATCATGCACTGATCATGTGGCTGATCATGCACTGATCAAGTGGTTGATCATTGCACTGATCACGTGGCTATCATGCAATGACCACGTGACTGCGCATTGCACATGTTTATGTGAATGATCATACACTGATCACGTGACTGATCACGAACAGATCACGTGGACTGATCTTGCACTGATCACGTGGCTATCATGCACTCATCACGTGACTGCGCATGCACTGATCACGTATCTGTAGGCAATGATCACTTGGCTATCATGCACTGATACGTGGGCTGATCATGCACTGATCAGGTGACTCAGCATGCACCGATCACATAGCTATCATGCATTGATCACTTGGCTATCATGCACTGATCACGTGGCTGATCATACACTGATCATGTGACTGCACATGCACGGATCACGTGGCTGATCATACAGTGATCAGGTGGCGATCATGCACTGGATCACGTGGCTGATCATGCACTCATCATGTTGCTGATCATGCACTGGTCAGCTGGCTATCATGCACTGATTACGTGCCTGATCATGCACTGATCACGTAGCTATCATGCACTGATCATAATCTATCATGCGGTGATCCCCTGGCTAATCATGCACTGATCACGTGACTGGTCATGCACTGATCTCTGGCTGATCATTCACTGATCATTGTGACTGATCATGCACTGATCCGTGCTGAATATGCAATGATCACAAAGCTCATCATACACTGACCACGGGACTCTGCATGCCCGGATCACGTGACTGATCACGCACTGATTTCGTGGCTATCATGCACTGATCACGTGGCTAATCATACATTCGTCACGTAACTAATCATGCATGATCACGTGGTGATCTTGCCACTGTTACGTGGCTGATCATGCACTGTTCACGTAGCTATCATGTACTGATCACATGACTGAGCATGAAATGATCACGTGGATATCATACACTATCACGTGACTGATCATGCACTGATCACGTGGCTGATAATGCACTGATCACGTGGCTGATCATGTACTGATCACGTGGCTATCATGCCCTGATCATGTGGCTGATCATATAATGATCACCTGACTGATCATGCACTGATCACGTGGCTATCATTGCACTGATCACGTGGCTATCATGCACTGATCACGTGACTGATCACGTGGTATCGTGACCTGATCATGTGACTGCGCTTGCACTGATCACGGAACTGTCGGCAATGGTAAAATGCTATAATACACTGATCACGTGGCTGATCCTGCACTGATCATGTGAGTGAGCATGCCACCGATCACGTAGCTACATGCATTGGTCCCTTGGCTATCATGCACTGATCACGTGGCTGATCATACACTGATCACCTGACGGTGCATGCACTGATCACGTGGCTGATAATGCACTGATCACGTGGCTGATCATGTATCTGATCACGTGGCTATCATGACCTGATCACGTGGCTGATCATGCACTGTCATGTGACTGAGCATGCATGATCACGTAGCTATCATGCATTGATCACTTGGTTATCATGCACTGATAACGTGGCTGATCATACACTGATCACGGGACTGCACATGCAATGATGACATGGCTGATCATTCAGTGATCACGTGATTGATCATGCACTGATCATGTAGCTGATCATTCACTAATCACGTTGCTGCTCATGCACTGCTCAGGTGGCTATCATGCACTGATCACGTGGCTGATCATGCAGTGATCACGTGACTGTGATCATGCACTGATCACGTGACTGATCATGCACTGATCACGTGGTGATCATACACTGATCAGGAAGCTGATCATACACTGATCACGTGACTGCATGCACTGATCACTTGACTGTGCATGCACTGATCACGTGGCTGATATACACTGATACGTTACTGATCATGCACAGATACGTGGCTCTCATGCACTGATCACTTGATTGTGCATGCAATAATCACGTGGATGATCATGCACTGATAAACGTGCCTGATCATGCCATGATCACGTGGTGATCATACACTGATCTGATGCTAATATAGACTGTTCACGTGACTTCATGCACTGATCACTTGCCTGATCATGCACTGATCACGTGGCTGATCATACTCTGATCACGAAGCTGATCATACACTGATCAGTGACTGCATGCATGATCACTTGACTGGCATGCACTGATCACGTGGATGATCATGCACTGATTAATCATGTACTGCTCACGTGGCTATCATGCACTGATCACGTGGCTGAACATACACTGATCACGTGACTGATCATGCACAGAGCACGTGCTCTCATGCACTGATCTTGATTGTGCATGCAATAATCACGTGGATGATCATGCACTTATCACATGGCTGTTCATGAACTGATTACGTGACTTAGGTGCAATGTCTCATGTCTGAATGGTGCTGATCATGTGACTGATCATGAACTGATCAAGGGCTATCATGCACTGATGACGTGCCTCAGGAGGTAATAACCAAAGAGCTGAGCAGGCACGAATCACGCAATCAGCAGGCAATAATCATGGACCTCAGCTGTGATGAATCATGCTGCTCAGCGGCAATAATCAACCAGCTGAGCAGGTAGGAATCAGACGGCTCAGCTGGCAATTGTCAAGCAGATGAGCAGGTAGAAATCACGCAGCTCAGCTGGCAATTGTCAAGCAGCTCAGCAGACAGGAATCACGCAGCACAGTAGGCCCCTGGTCATGAGACTCAGCAGGCACTTTTACGTGGCTGATCTTACACTGATCAAGTGACTGATCATGCACTGATCACACGGCTATCATACACTGATCATATGACTGTGCATGCACTGATCATGTGGATGATCATACACTGGTCACGTGACTGATCATGCACTGATCATGTGGCTGATCATGCACTGATTGGTTGATCATGCACTGATCAAGTGGCTATCATGCAATGACCACGTGACTGCGCATGCACTGTTTATGTGAATGATCATACACTGATCACGTGACTGATCACGAACAGATCACGTGACTGATCTTGCACTGATCACGTGGCTATCATGCACTCATCACGTGACTGCGCATGCACTGATCACGTATCTGTAGGCAATGATCACTTGGCTATCATGCACTGATCACGTGGCTGATCATGCAACTGATCAGGTGACTCAGCATGCACCGATCACATAGCTATCATGCATTGATCACTTGGCTATCATGCACTGATCACGTGGCTGATCATACACTGATCATGTGACTGCACATGCACGGATCACGTGGCTGATCATACAGTGATCAGGTGGCGATCATGCACTGATCACGTGGCTGATCATGCACTCATCATGTTGCTGATCATGCACTGGTCAGCTGGCTATCATGCACTGATTACGTGCCTGATCATGCACTGATCACGTAGCTATCATGCACTGATCACATGTCTATCATGCGGTGATCCCCTGGCTAATCATGCACTGATCACGTGACTGGTCATGCACTGATCTCGTGGCTGATCATTCACTGATCATTGTGACTGATTCATGCACTGATCCCGTGGCTGAATATGCAATGATCACAAAGCTCATCATACACTGACCACGGGACTCTGCATGCCCGGATCACGTGACTGATCACGCAACTGATTTCGTGGCTATCATGCACTGATCACGTGGCTAATCATACATTCGCGTCACGTAACTAATCATGCAATGATCACGTTGGTGATCTTGCACTGTTTACGTGGCTGATTCATGCACTGTTCACGTAGCTATCATGTACTGATCACATGACTGAGCATGAAATGATCACGTGGATATCATACACTGATCACGTGACTGATCATGCACTGATCACGTGGCTGATAATGCACTGATCACGTGGCTGATCATTACTGATCACGTGGATGATCATACATTGAACACGTGACTGTTCATGCACTGATCACCTGGTATCATGCACTGATCACGTAGCTGATCATGCACTGTTCACGGGACTGATCATACACTGATCACGGTACGGATCATGCACTGATCACGTAGCTGATCATACACTGATCACATGACTGTGCATGCACTGATAACATGGCTGATCATGCACTGATCACGTGGCTGATCCTACACTGATCAGGTACCTGATCATGCACGAATAACGTTGCTGCATGCACTGATCACGTGGCTGATCATACACTGATCACGTGCCTGATCATGCACTGATCACGTTGCGGATCATGCACTGAAACCGTGGCTGATCATACACTGATACGTGGCTGATCATACTCTGATCATATGGCTGATCATGCACTGATCACGTGGCTGATCATACTCTGATCACGAAGCTGATCATACACTGATCACGTGACTGCATGCACTGATCACTTGACTGTGCATGCACTGGATCACGTGGCTGATCATACACTGATCACGTTACTGATCATGCACAGATCACGTGGCTCTCATGCACTGATCACTTGATTGTGCATGCAATAATCACGTGGATGATCATGCACTGATAACGTGCCTGATCATGCACTGATCACGTGGTGATCATACACTGATCTGATGCTAATCATAGACTGTTCACGTGACTTCATGCACTGATCACTTGCCTGATCATGCACTGATCACGTGGCTGATCATACTCTGATCACGTGACTGCATGCACTGATCACTTGACTGTGCATGCACTGATCACGTGGATGATCATGCACTGATTAATCATGTACTGCTCACGTGGCTATCATGCACTGATCACGTGGATGATCATACACTGATCACGTGACTGATCATGCACAGAGCACGTGGCTCTCATGCACTGATCACTTGATTGTGCATGCAATAATCACGTGGATGATCATGCACTTATCACATGGCTGTTCATGAACTGATTACGTGACTTAGCGTGCAATGGTCTCATGTCTGAATGGTGCTGATCATGTGACTGATCATGAACTGATCAAGTGGCTATCATGCACTGATGACGTGCCTCAGGAGGTAATAACCAAAGAGCTGAGCAGGCACGAATCACGCAATCAGCAGGCAATAATCATGGACCTCAGCTGTGATGAATCATGCTGCTCAGCTGGCAGTCATCAAGCAGCTGAATAGGCAGGAATCAGACGGCTCAGCTGGCAATTGTCAAGCATATGAGCAGGCAGGAACCACGCAGCTAAGATGGCAATTGTCAAGTAGCTTATCCGACAGGATCACGCAGCTCAGTAGTCCCTGGTCACGGGACTCAGCAGGCACTGTTCACGTGGCTGATCATACACTGACCAAGTGACTGATCATGAACTGATCACGTGCCTGATCATGCACTGATCACGTGGCTGAGCATACAGTGATCACGTAACTCTGCATGCACTGATCATGTGGCTGATCATGCACTGATCACGTGGCTGATAATGCCCTGATAACCTGGTTATCATACACTGATCACATGACTGATCATACACTCTTCACGTGCCTGATCATGCACTGATCTCGTGGCTTATCATGCATGATCACGAATCTGATCATATACTGATCACATGACTGTGCATGCACTGATCACGTGGCTGATAATGCACTGATCACGTGCTGATCATACATTGATCACGTGGCTGATCATGCACTAATCACGTTGCGGATCATGCACTGATCACGTGGCTGATCATGTACTGGTCAGCTGGCTATCATGCACTGATTACGTGGCTGATCATACACTGATCACATGGCTATCATGCACTGATCCCCTGGCTGATCATGCACTGAACAGGTGACTGTGCATTCACTGAACACCTGGCTGATCATGCACTGATCCTGTGGCTGATCATACACTGATCACGTGACTGATTATGCACTAATCACGTTGCGGATCATGCACTGATCACGTGGCTGATAATGCACTGATCACATGGCTGATCATGCACTGATCACGAAGTTGAGCATACACTGATCACGTGACTGTGCATGCACTGATCACGTGGCTGATAATGCACTGATTACGAAGCTGAGCATACACTGATCACGTGACTGTGCATGCACTCATCACGGTGCTGATCATGCACTGATCACGTGGCTGATCATGATACCCTGGCTCTCATACACTGATCAGGTGACTGATCATGCACTCTTCACGTGCCTGATCATACACTGATCATTTGGCTGATCATACACTGATTACGTTACTGTGCATGCACTTATCACGTGGCTATCATGCACTGATAACGTGGCTGATCATGCACTGATCTCATGGATGATCATACATTGATCACGTGACAGATCATGCACTGATCACGTGGCTATCATGCACTGATCACATGACTGCGCATGCACTGATTATGTGGATGATCATACACTGATCACGTGACTGATCATGCACTTATCACGTGGCTATCGTGACCTGATCATGTGACTGCGCTTGCACTGATCACGGAACTGTCGGCAATGGTAACTTGGCTATCATACACTGATCACGTGGTTGATCCTGCACTGATCATGTGACTGAGCATGCACCGATCACGTAGCTACATGCATTGGTCCCTTGGCTGTCATGCACTGACCACGTGGCTGATCATACACTGATCACCTGACTGTGCATGCACTGATCACGTGGCTGATAATGCACTGATCACGTTGCTGATCATGTACTGATCACGTGGCTATCATGACCTGATCACGTGGCTGATCATATAATGATCATCTGACTGATCATGCACTGATCATGTGGCTATCATGCACTGATCACGTGGATGATCATACATTGAACACGTGACTGTTCATGCACTGATCACCTGGTTATCATGCACTGATCACATAGCTGATCATGCACTGTTCACGTGCCTGATCATGCACTGAAGACGTGACCGATAATGCACTGATCACGTGGCTATCATGCACTGATCATGTGACTGCGCATGCAGTGATCTCGAGGATGATCATACACTGATCACGTGGCTGATCAGGAACTGATCACGTGGCTGAGCATACAGTGATCACGTGTCTAAATGTTTCTGATCATGTTATTGATCATGTGCTGATCACGTGGGTATCATGCACTGATCACGTGACTGTGCATGCACTGATCATATAACTGTAGGCAATGATCACATGCCTATCATGCACTGACCACGTGGCTGATCATGCACTGATCATGTGACTGAGTATTCACTGATCACGTAGCTATCATGCATTCATCACTTGGCTATCATGCACTGATCACGTGGCTGATCATACAGTGATCACGTGACTGCACATGCACTGATCATGTGGCTGATCATGCACTAATCACGTTGCTGATCATGCACTGGTCAGGTGCCTATCATGCACTGATTACGTGGCTGATCATGCACTGATCACATGGCAATCATGCGCTGATCACGTGGCTGATCATACACTGGTCACGTGACTGATCATGCACGGATCACGAGCCTGATCATGCACTGATCATGTGTCTGATCATGCACTGATCATGTGACTGATCATGCACTGTTCACGTGGCTGATCATGCACTGATCACGAAGCTGATCATACACTGATCACGTGACTGCATGCACTGACCACTTGGCTGATCATGCACTGATCACATGGCAATCATGCACTGATCACGTGGCTGATCATGCACTGATCACGAAGGTGATCATAGACTGATCACGTGACTGCATGCACTGACCACTTGGCTGATCATGCACTGATCAAGTGGCTGATCATGCACTGATCACGTGTCTGATCATACACTGATCACGGTACTGATCATGCACTGATCACGTAGCTGATCATACACTGATCACATGACTCTGCATGCACTGATAACATGGCTGATCATGCACTGATCACGTGGCTGATCATACACTGATCACGTGCCTGATCATGCACTAATCACGTTGCGGATCATGCACTGAAACCGTGGCTGATCATACACTGATAACGTGGCTGATCATACTCTGATCATATGGCTGATCATGCACTGATCACGTGGCTGATCATACTCTGATCACGAAGCTGATCATACATTGATCACGTGACTGGATGAGCTGATCACTTGACTGTGCTTGCACTGATCACGTGGATGATCATGCACTGATTAATCATGTACTGGGCACGTGGCTATCATGCACTGGATATCATACACTGATCACGTGCCTGATCATGCAGTGATAATGTGGCTGATCATACACTGATCACGTGGATGATCATGCACTAATCACGTTGTGGATCATGCACTGATCAAGTGGCTGATCATACACTGATAACGTGGCTGACATTCACTGATCACTTGGCTGATCTTACACTGATCACGTGGCTGATCATGCACTGATCATGTGACTGAGCATGCACTGATCACGTGACTGATCATGCACTGATAACGTGCCTGATCATGCACTGATCACGTGGTGATCATACACTGATCACGAAGCTGATCATACATTGATCACGTGACTGGATGAGCTGATCACTTGACTGTGCTTGCACTGATCACGTGGATGATCATGCACTGATTAATCATGTACTGGTCACGTGGCTATCATGCACTGATCACGTGGCTATCATGCACTGATCACGTGACTGCGCATGCACTGATTATGTGGATGATCATACACTGATCACGTGACTGATCACGCACTGATCACGTGACTGATCATGCACTGATCACGTGGCTAACGTGACCTGATCATGTGACTGCGCTTGCAGTGATCACGGAACTGTCGGCAATGGTAACTTGGCTATCATACACTGATCACGTGGCTGATCCTGCACTGATCATGTGACTGAGCATGCACCGATCACGTGGCTACATGCATTGGTCCCTTGGCTATCATGCACTGATCACGTGGCTGATCATACACTGATTAATCATGTACTGGTTACGTGGCTATCATGCACTGATCACTTGATTGTGCCTGCAGTGATCACGTGGCTGATCATGCACTTATCACGTGGCTGATCATGCACTAATCACATGGCTGATCATGAACTGATCACGTGACTTAGCATGCAGTGATCTCGTGTCTGCATGGTGCTGATCATGTGACTGATCATGAACTTATCACGTGGCTATCATGCACTGATGATGTGCCTCAGGAAGCAATAACCAAAGAGCTGAGCAGGCATGAATCATGCAATCAGCAGGCAATAATCATTGACCTCAGCTGTGATGAATCATGCTGCTCAGCTGGCAATAATCAACCAGCTGAGCAGGTAGGAATCAGACGGCTCAGCTGGCAATTGTCAAGCAGATGAGCAGGTAGAAATCACGCAGCTCAGCTGGCAATTGTCAAGCAGCTCAGCAGACAGGAATCACGCAGCACAGTAGGCCCTGGTCATGAGACTCAGCAGGCACTTTTAACGTGGCTGATCTTACACTGATCAAGTGACTGATCATGCACTGATCACACGGCTATCATACACTGATCATATGACTGTGCATGCACTGATCATGTGGATGATCATA